>NW_006800558.1:106904-138735 GCF_000485575.1 Poecilia formosa | reverse complement strand
GGGTTTGATCAGGTTTCTACCAGGTTACAGCGGAGCAGAGTGACATGGACCTGCAGGTCTTTATTCTTGGGATGTTGGAGCAGTTTGTCTGCAGGAGCCCAGAGATTTGCTCAAACCTTTAGCTGCTGGCGATAATCAAACTGTTTCCTCTCCAGAAACTCAGAGCTACCTGAAAACTGAACTGTGCTTAAAAAAGCCTTTCCATTAAATTTCCATCTACACAGAGAGGAGAGCTTAATGGCCGCCGGCAGCTGAGAGCTTGACTAACGTTCCCAAACGTCTCCCCCTCCGACTGCAGCCCAGTAGTACGGCAGGCCCTTTTAACATAAAATCAGCTTCACCACACTTACATCTGAAACTCATTTATGTCAATATTAGTAAATTAATTTATCTCTAATTATATTCCGACTAATTGACATCAGATTTACCATTAAGTTGTATTGAACCTTTAATTCAAAATATCTACGATAAATTACCATCTGAAACATTTATTTCAGATATCAGAAAATAAGACATAAAGTGAATTTTAAATATTTCTCTTTTTGTTCTGACCAGTTATAATTACAATTATAGATATCTTAAATGTATTTTTAGACAGAAATATAAGATTCAACTAGTGCAAAAAGCTCATGATGACTCAGCAAAACTGAGTAATCTGTGATTTTTATTTCTATCTTTTCATTAAGAAATCTCCAAATTTAATAAAACACTTTTTCAATTTCATTAACATCCTGACTGTTCAGAATGACATTACTGATGCTTTTAATAATTATTCTGATTTAGCATTTTGAAATTTCAATAAAAAAATAAAATTAAAAAAGATTTTTAATGTTTCGACAGCAGAACTTTGATCTCTTCAAATCTGTTTTTAATTTAATTGTCTTTTTAGAGAATAAATGGAAATTCTTTGCAGATTTATGTAATTCTGACTCATCATAAGTACGTTGTAGAAATCTTTAGTTGTAGTTATGGTTGTGCGACCCTTCAGAGGATGAATTATGTCATTTGGCATTTGGATCTGTGAAAAGCAGAAATCTTACATTTTCAACCAGGATGTTCAATGTTTTTGATTTTATTCAAAACTTATTTTTATGTATTTGGAATGTGATTCCAGAGAGTGAGACTAAACTGATTTTATGTTAAATTGGCTTGCCATAGAGGCGGTTGTAGCTAAATGTGAGTTTCTGAAGCCGTTTTTGTTCAGGGCTCCTGTCTCTTTAAGAGGACGTTGCTCTGTTTACGGCGGGCGGCCATCTTTGTGTTTTTACCCTGACTGGCGCGCTAGATTTGACAAATCTGGACAGTATTTTTGTTTGCTTATTTAAAGCTGGGATGAAAATGATGCAACGTCTTTTCAACGCAAAGCAAAACATCATGATGCAACTTCAGGATGATGAAATAAAAAATCACAAACTATTCTCATTTAAATTTAATCCTGCGTCATTTCTGGAACCGAACTGCTCCGCGTGTTTTAGATGCTTTTATTATGATGCAGTCCTGCCTAGAAGACGGTTCGTTTTCTACTGGATTCATGTTTACACCTGTTAACCCTTCGTTTGTCCTCCATGTTTTACTGCAGAGATCCTGAAGCTGGAAGATCTGCTGCAGGAAACCCTCACCCAGCGTCGGCCAATCAGGATGCAGGACGACGCTCTGCTTCCTGTTCTCAGACATGTTGCAGGGCTGCAGCGCTCTGCGTCTGGCTGTGAATCCTAAAACTCTCCTCTAGTCAAATCCTCTTCATCACGCTCAGGACGAAGTGGCAGCTAGCGGCTTTCTAATGTAGCATTGTGTAAATAAACAGCAGAGGGTTCATTTCCATCGGAGCTTCATATCATTAACTTAAGAATCAGATTTCAGCTGTTTTACTTTTTCAGTCTGGCTGAAACAAAATCACCAAACCTGCAGCTGCTCTTGTCACAGCAGGTGCTTTCTGCTCACCTGCCAGGTAGGAACTCACGTTTACGTCACACTGAATGTTTTCCAGTTTCCTGTCCTAAAACCAGTAGCATTTCACTGCTTGTTCCAGTGATCAGGCTAACTAGCATTAGCAATACAAACGTCTCTCACAGAAGAGCCGTTTTCTAACGGACGCTACCTGATTTATTGTGATATGAACGATAATCAATTACTACGATTAAAACGTATTTCTTATCATCCTAGAAAAATAAAACCTTAAATTCTACTAAACAGAATAATTAAGAGACAAACAGCTAAAAATTCTGAGGGGAAATTAGCATTAGCATGCTAATGTTAGCATCGGCTAACTACTCTTTTCTGTGTTTATATTTGATTGCAGATCATTTTTTGCACTATTTGAACTTATTTCATAGTTTCACCATGAAGGACATGAATCCACTTTATTTTCTGTTAAATGTGAAAGAAAAAGTTAGCTTTGAGATTAGCATGGTAATAATAGCACATCTTATTTATTTTGATAAAATGTTGAAACTGATCAATCAATAAAATCTATAAATTATTCATCTGGCATGCCAGCTGATAATAACAAACCTCTCACTGTTTCAGACATCCAGGAACAAAATTAGCAATATTTCTCCCGGATGCTATCATTACTGTTAGCGGTGCAGATAAATAATGTATTACTGGAATGTTTAAAACTTTAACATTTCTTATATAGTTTCTGATCAATAATCTCTTAAACTCTGCAAAACAAACTGATGAAAATACAAACTGCTGAAATTTTAGGGGAATTATTCTGTTAATGGATCTTAAAAATTCTCAACATTAGCATTAGCACTAGCATGCTAATGTTGAGGTTAATTTTGCTTTTCTGTGCATATCATATTCCTGGTTACATTATTTATTGAAGTTTCATTTTTTTGTAATGTTTGAACTTATTTCATGGTTTGATCATCGATCAACTTTATTTAACATGAAAGAAAATTAGCTTTGAGATTAGCTTGCTAACATTAGCATTAGCTCACACTTATTTATTTTGATAAAAACTTTAGACACATGTTCAAACAAATCAAACAATAACATTTATAAATTATTTATCTTGCATAAATGAAATTAAATCCACCTCAGCTGGAAAAATGAGCTTTAATATTTTGTGAAAGTTTACAGAAGATTTATATTTGCATAAAAAGCTGCGGAAACATCCGGCCAACAATAACATTCAAATTAAACTTTTAATGAATAAGAACTTTTATTATCAGAATGAGTTTTGAAATCATAAATGAATTATTTCCTCACATGAAGCTGAGTGTGATCAGGAACCACAGGAAGTGGTTCTGCTACTTCCTGTCCTCCTTTGTTTCTTCTTCGTGGATTTTTAGCTCAAGGTTACGACGACCTTCAGCTGTTTGGGATGAAAAATATTCAGATGAAAATCTGGAGGATAAAAGTTCAGATGCTTTAAAACACAGCAGAGGCTAAACAGCATAAATGGATCTGAGGGGATTATTGACTATTGATTATTGAAGTGGGGTTCTGCTGAGGCTGATGAGTTGTCAGTATCCGACTGTCCAGATTTCTGCCACCTTAAAATAACTTAAACTGTTCATGTAAATATTGTTTAATGAACCATCTTCACTTTTTATCACTGCAGGTTTTAATGTTACCAGTAAAAAGTTATGAAATATCAGATTAACATTAATGATGCAATATCTGATCATAAACTGTTTAAGTCCCTAACAGAAAAATGTAATCATGTTATTTGGTCAAAACGTTTATTTTATTTAACAACATTGTTGGTTTAATTCTTAATTTATGTTTCTGAATATAAAACAAAGAAAACATCAGTAAACAAGGTGTGAATATTATGTTTAGAAAATTAAGCATTAACAGAAATATGACTTAAACAAAATCCTGCAAATGTTTAATATTCATGCTACAGACATTTAGCAGCATCTGGTCTGAACCCTCCTCCATGAGGAACCGGCCAATCAGAGCCCGATTCCGACCCGGCTCTCCGGCTCACTGCCGGGTCCTAAAACCTGGAATCGAGTTTTTACATAAACCGCTTTCAGAGTTGTTTCAAGATGGCCGACTGATGAACTGGTTCAGAGACGGGTAAGATACTGCCTCCTCACACCTGCCCTGCAGAACCCTGAACTGTCCCTTTAAGGCAGGACTTCATGACTCATTTCCTGTTTCCGTGACGATGTGAATCTAATTTGTGGATCCAGTGTAAACGCTGAACTTCTGGACGATGTGAATATTTTGGTGTTTAGACTTTTTCTCTCCTGCATGCTTCACTTTGTTGATTCATCCAGACCGAAACCATCCAGCGGAGGAACCGTTTCCACGCTGCGCACGGCGATGATGTCATCACTGCGCCACAGTGATCACATCGTCGCTTCACAGTGATGACATCAGCAGGACGGTTCGTTAGGAGTCTTTTTGCTCAGGGAACTGAACCACAAACCTTCTGATAGATGCTGTGGATTCGCTCAGACATGGAAACAGATCCAGGATTTTCCGACTCTCTGGAACAACAAATCGATTTTATCGAATCGTTTATAATGTTTCGGTGTTTCTTCTTCTTGTTTCCTGTTTTCTGGTTGCAGCTGAGCCACATATCAGAGCCATTTCCTGCTGGAACATTTAAAGTCACGGCGCTCCGTCACGTTGCACGCTCTCACCCCGCTCCAGTAGCTCACTCGCTGCATGTTTAAATGTTTCAGCTGATTTCTCCAGTTACCTGCGACGGCAGCAGGAAAAGTCCCGATCCGGTTTCCCTCTTTATGTTTTCAGTTCCAGACTCAAAGAAAAACTTTGGATGATTTTTTTTTATAATTTTCTTTCCAAGTCCAACATTAAGAACCATTCAGATGTGAAAAACCCAAAGACTGAATCAGTTTTTTGGTGAAAAATATCAGATGACTCAGCAAAGAATCGGCTTTAAATCAGCTACAGCTGCCAGTAAATAATTCATTTTTATTTTGATAGTTTTCTTAAACTCCTCACACGCATCAATTTGGAGGTAAACAGCAAAAACTTTTGCTAAAAAGCTTAAAAAGAATAAATTTAAAAGTGTTTGGTTCAGAGGGCACAGCACAGGTGACCTTCTGCTAATGCGCTAATAGCAAAGCTAATTATTATTTTTGTTCTTTAATGCTTTTGCTAACTTCGAAAACATTTAGCGCACTTAGCTTCTCCTAAATTAACTTTTCCAGATAAATTCTAAAGCAGTAATTTACTCAACTAGTTGGTCAATTTCAGCTGAATAAAGTTGAATGTTGGAACAAAGTTAACAAGCAAAACTCAACGACTGTAAAACTGGAACCAGGAGTGAAACGTCTGTTTCAAAGAATCACTTCCTGAAGCGCAAACTGTACAGGAAGGCCACAAAATTAGCCCAGTAGAAGGCGCTATGCTATGCTACAGCACTCATTTTACTGTTGGCATTGTTGAAGTTAGCATGTTAGCAATAGCTTCCACTGAATAATGTGTTGATGTAGCATGTTAGCAATAGCTTCCACTGAATAATGTGTTGATGTAGCGCTTCAGCATTAGTGGAACCAATGTTTCCAATTATTGCTTTACGGTTAGCGTAGCTAGCTCTGTAGCTAGCGGTGCCCACCGCTGCAGGGTGATTCTCCGAATTCGGTGCATTTTGTGTCTCAGGTTTATCTCAAAGATTTTCGTATAATGCAAACAAATTTTTTTTAGAGAAAATCAAGAAATGGAAACGTCCATGTGTTCTGGTAATATAATATGCAAATATATTTTAAAAATCATGTTTTAAAAAAATTTATGGCTTGTTGAAGTGTAGAAATCAGCCAGACGAGCATGTCCCCACTGACCAATGTTCATTTTTCAATTAATATAAAACAAATAAAAATATCCAGTAACTGCAAGTTATTTCTACTAATATAAACATTTTTTGGTCTAGTTTAACCCAAATAAAAGAAACATGAGAAAAATATATGAATTATATATAAAATAGCACTTTTTAATCCTGTCCCTCCAGTTTTGTTCAACCCTGTAATGGCATACTAATTATAATGGTTCAGTCCAATTTCCTCTGCACCCTGGAAGTGACATCACTGAAGTCTCTTCCTGCTCACACTGTAAAGAGATTAAATGTTAGGAAAGTTTTTTACCTATATTTGGTTATTCGTCCAGCTCAGCCTTTCAGCTCTGTTACGCATGTAAATTATATTTATTGTTGTTTGGGAAAAAGTAAAGAATGGTCTTTGAAAAGTATATTAATTCCTTGTTTGTTGCTCCATACCCCAGCTGATTTGAACTTATGGCAACTTTTAGTGAAAATCTTCAACCCCGTTTCAGAAACGGTGGTTTTGTTCCAGGGTTGGACTGTTGTGAAGCCAGCCGGTGGATTCAACCCGCAACGCGATACATTGTTGTAATTTTTTCTATAATAACAGCAAATATTAGACTAATATTTGTTGGACTGTATGCAAAGTTTAAAGAATGATTCAAAAACATGAGATGCACTTTTACATCACGTTGCCATATTCTACTTATCAGTCCAATTATTATGATTCAGAATCAAATAAAATATACTTACAGTTAGTTATTTTAATCAGGGACAGGTGATGTCAGAACTAGTCAGTTCTAATAATACTATGTAAAGTCACATTTGATAACAGAATTAGTTTAATTATGTTATGCAGTTATACTGACAGGAATCAAATTTTCCCGTTAATGGGTTGAATTTAAAGCAACTTAAGAAATTTGTATTAATGTTTGGGATTTTCATGCATAAGGTGGGGAGACGCATTTTATTGGAGGTTCAATAGATGCAGTGTTCAAAAACAATTTTTGTGGGATATTTTTAGCAACCTGAGACCCCAAAAGGCACAGACCTCAGAGAATCACCTGCATCTCAGCGTTATTTATAATCACGTTTCATTTGGAATTGGAGGTAAAGCATTTTTTATTGTGCTTTTATGGTACCAGTTAATATTTATCTACTTTATGTAAAAAACAACGTAAATATGAATCATCTTGTTGGAATAAAGTCCAGTAGATCTGATCGATAATCAGTCCGGCAGCACGTCTGGACTGAAACCGTTAATAAATCTGAGGTACGATTGGTTAAATTAATTATTTAAATCAAATCTTCAGACAAAGCAAAGCTGACTTTTGTTTATGAAATGTAAAGAGACCAGAACCGGATCGAGACTTTTCAAAGTAAAATAAGTTCTGTGTAGAACCCGTAGCGTAGGATCAGGCGCTGGTTCTGATCCGGGCGGATGCAGCATGATGAAAACGGCGCCCGTATTTTTCTAACATTTACTCAGACGTCTGTCAGTCAGCACTGAAGAGTGTTTGAACATTTATTGCACATATTGTCTCACTGTTGCAGTGTTTGTTTTTTCTGAATCCAATAATTGCAGTGATGTTTTCGTGTAACGGTCACCGTAGCAACCTCAGACTGGTAATCTTTGTTTTATGTCCAAAAAACAGAAATAAACTATTTCAGTACTTCTGCCTGACTGGTCGGATTGTTTGGACTGTAAAACGGAACCGGTTGAAATCAGTGGGATTCACAGATCTATGTTTCCAGAAGCTGCTCACATTTTACTCCCATTTCTTTCAATGAAATACAAAAAATTAGATTAAATTTTTTTCCTTCATCAGAACTCGGACTGAATTTAAACTGATATCTTTCCCAGACACGTTTCTTTAAGTAAATATAATAAACTGATTATTTACTGTTTATTTGATGTGTTGACTCAAGAATCCCTGAAGTTTGGAGGTTTGTTCTTTTTTTTTTTACAACAAAAACAATAAAAATGAGTCAAAATCCAGAGAAAATCCTTCAAAGAAGGAAGGAAGTTAAGAGCTTCAGGCTGTTGATGCAGGTTTATTATAGTTTTATATAATAAACCTGTTTAATAAAACGCATTAAAACAGAAACAGAGTTTGGCCCAAAATCTGATTAAATCTGATCAGTGGAGTTTCTGCTGTTTGGCTGAAAACTTGATTATTAATGTTCAGAATTACAACATGGAGGAATCTGGACCGAGCCCAGTTCAGGGAATCCCTCAGGCGGAACCGGAACCTGAGGCAGAACCGGAACCTGAGGCGAAGCCGGAACCTGAGGCAGAACCGGAACCTGAGGCAGAACCGGAACCTGAGGCGAAGCCGGAACCTGAGGCAGAACCGGAACCTGAGGCGAAGCCGGAACCTGAGGCAGAACCGGAACCTGAGGCAGAACCGGAACCTGAGGCGAAGCGGAACCTGCCACAGGACAGTTTTCCTGCTGGACCTTCATCCGGCTGGCGGTCGGAGTCGGATCCAAACGGGTCTGTGAAACAGAACCAGAACCGACCGGAGTCTGCAGCGTTTGGGTCGGGTGGTTCACTCACCTCAGCATGCTGGATGCAGACTCCATTACGTAATTAGCATCAAAACAGCCTTTAATGCTAACTTAGACTCAGCTAGCGTTACTCAGTGAATTGAGTGTGACATCACTTCCTGTTCATTATTGATTTGTAATATTCTGGCCACCAGGGCGCGCTCACGGGGCGTTGGTCCTTTGATGTAATGCAAAAACTTTAAATTCCACCCAGTGGTCCCAGTTTACAGCCACTATTCAGAACAAGAATCCACCAGGAGACTCAAAGTTCAAATGAGACTTGATGTTAAAAGAAAATCTTAATTTCTTGATGTTTAGATTCACATAATGCTTTCCAACATGACTGGATGGATGGATGGATGGACTGAACCGAAGAAGGTGGATTAACCTTTTGCTGCCGCCCCTGTGTGTGATCCTGCCCTGGTGATTAGCCGTATCCACATGGCAAATCACTGAATTATCTTTTATTTAATTATTGTTCTGATTTAATGCGTTTAGTCATTTCTGAGAACATTTTTTACTTTAAAATCAAGTAAAAAATTATATTTTTGGTTCTTCTCCTTTTCGGGCCTGAAATAAATGTGTAAGTGCATTAAAATCTTATTAAGGAGCAACAGCCGTGATGATTGATTGGATCACGTGGTACATGAGGCAGGCGTGCACGCGCATGGCCGCGCGCCAGCCGCGGGACTCGGAGCGGAGCAGGAGGAGGAAGAGGAGGAAGAGGAGCGCAGCGTGTCTCCGAGTCTCCGGCTGGCAGGATGCGGCTCCGGACCGTCTCGGCTCTGCTGATGTCCCTCCTCGGCTCAGGTACGGAACCGCAGCTTTCACCGCAACATTCCCGGAATTCCCAAAGTAACTTCCCAACGCGGCGGGATTTGGATTCTGAGACAAATCAGAGCTGCAGGTGGAGGGATCAGTCTGAACGGTGATGGATGTTTCCTGTTGGGATCCGGTCCGGTTCTGACCCGGTCTGGTTGTACTCGAACCTTTATTTCTGGTTCTGATTGTTTGTGGCTCTGCGCGCAACAACCAGGTGAGTTGAATCAGAGAATCTGCTGCAAATGAGGGAGAAACATCTGCAGATTAGTTTTAATTTCCACTTATAAACTAGAGAAACAAAAATACTGAACGATTTAAAACTAATAAATAATATTAACTGAAACTTCTTATTTCAAATCTTGATTTTGATGAAGAGGAAGTTCTGGTAGTTAAAATGAAAATAAAAGTGAGGGAGCTGATGAGGGTTATGGACTGAGCAGCTTCTCATTATTAATCGCTTCTGGTGGACCGGGAACCCCGAGGGACCGGGAACCCCGAGGGACCGGGAACCCCGAGGAACTCCTCTGTTGTTTTTCCTCACATGTCGAACTGAACGTCCTGATCTTCTCCTCTCAGCCACAGACACTAAACGGTTAAAATCAGATTTTACTTTCAGTCAGTTGTCGGAGGGTCTGAAAAAACAGAAACAGACGAGAGTTAATTAAGTGAAACAAAGATGATGACATAAATGTGTCATGAATCTCTTCACGTTCCAACACTAGTTTTGGCTTTTGAATAAAATAAAATAAAAATTTCAAAGTCTGAAAACATTGAAAAACATTTTTTTCAATGTTTCTGTAACTTTCGGAGTTCAGTTTGAGTTGAGCTTTTCCATTGCTCCGCTCCTGCTTCCTCCCGGCGGTTGGGTCTTGGTTTCCTGCCTGAAGAGGGACTGCAGTGTGTGTGTGTGTGTGTGTGTGTCGCAGGCCTGGCCCTCCAGATCCAGTGCTACCAGTGTGAGATGACGGACGACTGCGCCGCGCCCGAGTTCATCGTCAACTGCACCGTCAACGTCCAGGACATGTGCCAGAAGGAGGTGCTGGTGAACGACGACGGTGAGTCAAAGAGCGCCGTCTGGTGGCGAAGGGTGGTGGCTGGCTTTATCTTAGAGCTAACTGCTTAGTTTGGTACCGAGATATTTAGTTAGCAAGCTAACTATTTAGTTTACTATATTTTTACTTTGTAAAAGTGAATAATTTGTGAATAAATAGTTGCTAACGATTTAGATAAATGAGGTAAATACTTAGCTTGGTGACTAAATATTTAGTTGGTATGCTACTAATCATGCTAACTATATGTTTAGTTTGTAGCTAAGCAGTTTGGCTCTAGAGACATTTATTTAGGAGGATTAGGGGAAAATGTTTCCCTGGATCCTGAAGGTTGCAGACCTTTGGCCTGAACAGCAGCTGTCTGCGTTAATTTATGTTCATAAGTTTCTTTTTTTTTTTTTGTAAATTATTTTGTCTGAATCCGTAGCTGAGGCCAGTAGAGCCTCTTTTAGCTGCTTTGTGTTGCAGTTGGTGTTTAATGTCATGTCTTCCTGTTCTGGTTCTTATAAGTCTAAAGGACTCTTGTCCTGCAGAAATCCTCTGGTCTCTGTGAGCACCGCAGCTTTAAGACAAACATTTCATGATCACCTCCACCTGCCATCCACCTGCCAACATGGCCGCCGCTCTGCATGGAGACTCTGCTGGCTGGAAAACACCAGCAGACACGTTCATAACTCCTTCATAACAAATCGTCGCTCAGTGAGCTGAAGAGGCAGAAATGCTGATCAGTCAGGCCGAGTCTCACCAACACTTCCCTAAAGATGGTTTCCCGGAGCGGATCCTTAACCCGACCAGCTTCGGTTGTCCTCATCAGATTAGTTCCTCTCTCTACAAAATGTTCTGAAATTCATGTCCTCCGTTCCTGTGGAGCAGAGCAGTGAAAGCATCTCTTCTCATAAACTAAAACTTTTGAATCTGCAGATCCAGATCAGATTGAAAGCAACACATCCTGAAAATATACTGCAGGTATTAAATTTCTCTGTAAACAAACTCCTCTTGACAGATGGATGGGAGAAAACCAGCAAAGATGCCTCCTGACAGATGAGACATTATATTTTTTGTGGCGTCTGTCCCAATCTAATGCCGCCCTGGGGAAGCGCCCATATCAGAAACTTCCTGGGATTAACTTCCTGGTTAATCCCAGGCTGTGAGATGATTATTCTCTAGATTAGGATTGTGTGTAGCTGTGTTTTAACTCTTGTTTTTCAATAAAATAATTTGTGCAGGAGCTTCAAATCGTTGTATGGAAGGCCAAAAGGGACAAAATTGTAAAAAATATTAAAAATGTATTAAATGTTTGAAGAATTTAATGTACCATTAATTTGTTTTATATGTGATAAAATCATAAAAAGCTAACTTATTACAGCTGACAAATTCAATGTGTTTTAATGATTTAATTGTTCCTCCCAAACACACACAGCGTTCATCTTTTTTTTTTTTTCATTCATCCATCCATCCTGCGCTGCCTTGCAATGGCACGGCGCACCCCCAAGGGGGCGCGCGCCCCACAGTTTGGGAACCTCTGCCTTACAGGTTAAATAAACCAAATTATTGCTGTTAGTTTTTACTGTTTCCACACGGCGCCCCCTAGCAGCCCAGCCTGTAATCGTCTCCGTCTCCTCCAGGGATCCTGTACAGGAAGTCGTGCGCCTCCTCCTCCGCCTGCCTCATCTCCTCCTCCGGCTACCAGCAGTTCTGCACCGGGAAGCTCCACTCTGTCTGCATCAGCTGCTGCAGCACGCCGCTCTGCAACGGGCCCCGCCAGAAGAGGCGGCCCCTGCCTTCATCCGGTGCGGCCCCCACCGGGCTCCCGCTCCTCATGTTGGTCCTCCTCCTGCTGGACTCCATCCTCTGCTGACAGAGACTCGCTGGGTCTGGAGGATCTCATCCTGATTTCACTGATTGTTTGAAAACCAGAGCAGGAAACAGGAAGTTACTTTAACATCAGAGCAGATCCACCATTTCTACTGTTAGGACAGAGTTAGCATGCTAACAGCTGGCTAGTAAACGGGGTAGAAATAAACAGAATAGATCAGTTATCACGTCGCAGTGAAACAACAGATTTTACACCAATTAAAGGAGCATTTCATATTTTATTAAATGTTTGTTTCTCTGAACGTTTTCCTGGTTTTATCTCGGCGTCAGAAAGTTCATCACTTCACCTGAACCGACGCGATGCCGAGCTGAACGGTCCGCAGGGGGGGCGCCAGGGGGCCACGACCCCGCTGGGAAAACACAGAGCTTCAGAGTCCTGTCCTTCTGTCAGCTGAAAAGCAATCAATTAACGACTTGCTTATATTCCTGCAGAAGAAATAAATATGTAATTTTTCTAGAGAAGAGAGGAAGCATCAAACCCTTCAGAATAAAGTTTCAGTTTTCATCTGAGCAACCTTCAGAACAGGGAGGGTTGATACCGACAGAAACTTGCCTCAGATTTGACCTTTGACCTGCAGGAACTCTGCTACATCTGTTACAATGGCTTCACTTTAGATTCAGTGGAAATAAACTTTTGTTCCTTCTTGGTTTTTATAACTCAGGAGTGAAGCTCGTTTCTACGACAGCAGGCTGGGATCGTTGTAGATGGGAGGAAAAAAAAGACTAAATTTCTGTCAAATTTAAGAAAATTCTAAAAGAAAAAAAAACTTGGACATTTCTGAATTTAAAATGTCAAAACTTTTCCACTTCAGAAACTTTCCCAAGTTTTTTTTTCTTTTTTTTAGAAAATTTTTAAGATTAATCTCAAAATTTTAGTTTTTCCAAGCAAATTTTAAATGTTTCAAACTCTGTTTATCCTACAAAATGTCAGAGTTTTTTCTGCACAGTTTTGTTTTAGGTTATTTGTTTTGGACATGAGTCATTTTCTGTTGATGTGACCAGAGGAGAAAACCCCAAAATAATAAACTAACAATAGCAATAATTCAGCTGAGTTTTCTCAAGTAAAATTTAAAAGTACAGAGGAATCAAAAATATTTTCCCAAAATGTTACTCAAGTAATTATATCTGAGTAAATGTTAGTTGCAGCTCTGAACACGTTTGTGGACCACCTTGTGAATATCATTAGTTTTATCTTTGTTTAGTTAATTTATTAATCTGTACCTAATATTAGTTGGCCATTTACAAAATAGATTGTTTTCTTAGTTGTGGATTAATTTTAATGCTGATTCCAAACAACCTGGACAGAAAGCTGTGAAAGTGGACAGAAGGATTCAGTTCAGAAATGATCCATATTTATCTTCTCCTGTTGAATTAAACTGATATTTGGAGGGATTTTTCTGCAGCAGCGGGTTCTCCAGACTGGTCTGTTCTCTGGTCGGGGTTCCGGTCTGTTCTCTGGTCAGGGTTCCGGTCTGTTCTCTGGTCAGGGTTCCGGTCTGTTCTCCGGTCTGTTCTCTGGTTTGGGTTCCGGTCTGTTCTCCGGTCAGGGTTCCGGTCTGTTCTCTGGTCAGGGTTCCGGTCTGTTCTCCGGTCTGTTCTCCGGTCTGTTCTCCGGTCGGGGCTCCAGCTCTAATGAAGCAGCAGACCCGCAGCTGGAGCTTCGGCCGCCATGTTAGCGGCTCTGGGCGGCGGCGGCCGGAGTGCGGGATGAGCCACGCAGCGTGCGGTTGCCTAGCAGAAACACTGAGCTCATCACTGAGGCTTCTGGGATCAATGATTTTGACACAAAGCAAACAACCAGAGGAGAAGAAAACAGCTTTGTTCCTTCCAGCTGCACTTCGACAAATCCAGGTGAGATATAGAGCCTGAACCATGCTAACACATAGCAACACGCTAATATGTAGAAAACCGTAAATTAAACTAATCTATTAGTGCAGCACAAAATGAGTCCTGCCCTTAATTTGAAAATATTCATTTAGACGTTAAGAAATATTTGTTTTTAGCCATTGTTATTCCTCTATCAATCTGTTTAAAACATCACTAGCAGCAGTGGGAGTATTTGTGCTCATGAGCTAATAACATAGCTAATTTTTAGCCTAGCGCTTTAGTTAGCTTTGACAACATTTAGCTTCCCTGGATAAATTCTGTAACGCCAATTTTCTTGGCTGTTTAGTAAATATCTTTGTTGAAGTTTTTTAATGATTGTTAAAAATTCTTCAAGTCGTTAGACGTTTATATTCATTCTCTTATTTTGAAGTGGATGACGAGAGTTTAAACAGCAGTTCCGTTTCCTGTCTTCACGTCCTCTCTTTGGCCCGGTCCAGCGCTCAGCGCCCCCTATGAAGATCAGTCACATCAGGGGTCAGGGGTCAGAACGGCCCTGGGTCTAGCTTCACATCCAAAATGGCGGATTGGTCAGTGTTTAGGCATTCTGCTGCAAAAAGATCAACTACAACAAAACAGATTACTTTAAATGTGCAGTAAAGGTATTTCTGCTGGAGATATTTGATGAAGAAATGTGTTTTGTTATGACTTATTGAATTCAATATAATCCCACATGTTCAGTGAAACAAAAATTATTTCAGCATTTTGAAAACTTATTTTATTCTATTTTTTTTTGCGACAGACGGCTCGCTCTGTGAACTTTGCCATATTTCCAAGATGGCAAAAAATACACACTAAAATGTACTAATATTAAATTTAACAGAAAACATTTGTTTAAAAATCATGACGATAACAACCAAGCAGCTTTCTATTCCATTCCCACAAAAAACTTAAGACATTCATTTCATAATTATGTGTAAAATTTTCCCTATAATGACTTTCTGCAAAAGAAATTCAAAATAAATATCAATGACTGAGATTTTCAGACAATACAATTGCAACTTCANATTCTGTAACGCCAATTTTCTTGGCTGTTTAGTAAATATCTTTGTTGAAGTTTTTTAATGATTGTTAAAAATTCTTCAAGTCATTAGACGTTTATATTCATTCTCTTATTTTGAAGTGGATGACGAGAGTTTAAACAGCAGTTCTGTTTCCTGTCTTCACGTCCTCTCTTTGGCCCGGTCCAGCGCTCAGCGCCCCCTATGAAGATCAGTCACATCAGGGGTCAGGGGTCAGAACGGCCCTGGGTCTAGCTTCACATCCAAAATGGCGGATTGGTCAGTGTTTAGGCATTCTGCTGCAAAAAGATCAACTACAACAAAACAGATTACTTTAAATGGGCAGTAAAGGTATTTCTGCTGGAGATATTTGATGAAGAAATGTGTTTTGTTATGACTTATTGAATTCAATATAATCCCACATGTTCAGTGAAACAAAAATTATTTCAGCATTTTGAAAACTTATTTTATTCTATTTTTTTTTGCGACAGACGGCTCGCTCTGTGAACTTTGCCATATTTCCAAGATGGCAAAAAATACACACTAAAATGTACTAATATTAAATTTAACAGAAAACATTTGTTTAAAAATCATGACGATAACAACCAAGCAGCTTTCTATTCCATTCCCACAAAAAACTTAAGACATTCATTTCATAATTATGTGTAAAATTTTCCCTATAATGACTTTCTGCAAAAGAAATTCAAAATAAATATCAATGACTGAGATTTTCAGACAATACAATTGCAACTTCATTAAAGTTTTTAGAAAGAGTTTCAAAAGTGGATGTTGTACAAGAAATCTATTCCATCTTTAGTATTAATGCAATAACATTTGGTCTAACAGGGATGAAGAGTTAAATTACGATATATTTAATCCTCTAAGTTTTATTCTTAAATACTGCTTTCTAAAAATCACCTCCATTTTAAAGTGAAATATCTTTAAACCAATATGTTAATATCTTAATTTAAGATCTGAAATTTGTTTTGCATGTGACATTTTGTTTTACTTTCCTCAGATGGTTTGTGATTCTTTTTATTTTCTTCTCTTTTCTGCTCAGTTTATCATATCAAACTTTTTTATTACTAATGTGCCTTGTCATGATATTTTTTTGAATTTTCTATAAAGATGCAAAAAACAACCAAACATTGCCATAAATCAGCCTTTTAACTCAAATGTCACATGACGCAATGAATTGTGGGTAATACACTTCGCAGCAGTGCGTAAAAATGCGTACGGGCGGAAATGGGACCCAAAATGGGCGAAGGGCGGATGAGGAGAATGTGGGACACACTGCGACCTTTAACCTCCAACATGAAGGAGCATCTGAAGGAGGGAGAGGACCGGACCGGATCAGGACCGGATCGGGAACGGAGTGAGACCGGACCGGAGTGGGACCAGACCGAGACTGCACCGGGACCGGAGTGGGACCGGGACCAGAACCGGACCAAGACTGGAGTGAGACCGGAACTAGAGTGGGACATAACGTAAAACATAAATAGAATATCTAAGAGAATTATAGAACATATAAATTAGAAGATCAAACTTTAACAACTTTAACCAACAAAATAAAACGTAGCCAGACGCTTTACTCTTTCTCACCTAAGTTTAAAATGTCCGATTGGATATTTTTGCCTTTTTTAATTGTACGCAGTTCTTTAATTGTCCTGTGAGTAAATATATTTTCCATTTATCCATAACAACTGGAACTTTCGATATCCAGAATGTTATTTTTGCAATTTACCGTCTATTAATAGAGTGCCCCTCAGATTAATTTCACTCCCTGCTGTGAAACTACCGTAATAACCCGATATTGGCTGGAAAGCGCAACGTCTCCCCTTTCAGAAACCGTTGGAATTTTTCAGATAGCGCTACGTGTGGCGGAATTACGGTACTGCAAATTTGGTCATGTCGTCGGCGGCACGTTCATTGTGGTAGGGTTAGGGATGTTCTCTGTTAGCGTCACGAAGGATTTGCTCAAAGTCTTTGTCTGATTCGTCGATTCCTTCGGTCTGTGGAAACGACACGGCAGAGCGCTGAGCTGCTAATAACCCTGGTTAGTCAACAAACTCTACTTTAGACATGGATTCATTGTTTGTTGGTGACGTCCTGGCCCTTGTTTTGCTAGTAGCAGCAGCTTGTTCTGAGGTGACTCATTTCCATTTAAAGACACGGTACCAAAACAAACCGCGCTCAGGTCAGAGGTCAGAGATGAGCCTGAAGAGCCAGAAAACCAGACCAAAGTTCAGCTTTAAATAGGCCACAACTGGAGGATTCAGATGGAAAAAGAACATTTAAAAACATGACATGGCCCTTTAAGGCTCATTACATATTTTATCAGATGTGGAGGAAATCTGAGTTGTTCCATCCAACAGCTGCTGCTGGAAAACAAGAAGTCTGAGTTTTCCCGTGTTCAGCCGAAACGGGTCGGTTCTGTTCCATCCGTCTGACTGAAGTTATTGTATCTGAATCAGAATTATGCATTAAATCCATTTTTAGAGTTTCTGAAAGCGTTGCTTAAAGCAGCAGTGTGTTGTCGCGTCAGGCCAACATGGCCGCCTTGATCATCTGTTAGGAGCGCGGTGGCGGATAGTGATGACTCTCTCCGGTCTTGGTGGCTCATTGATCCCCGCCAGAGCGCTGGGCTGGAAAATTACCGCAGAGTCAGCACAGACCGCTCTGCACCTTTCTGCATCACATGTTGCTAATAAATCCATATTATTAATCTGAGTTTAGCACCGTCGTCATGCCGACGGGAGTCAAACAGATCCGGTGTTCCGCTGCAGGAAGAAAACCAAAACGTGGAATGACGGGAGCTAAAGCTGATTATCGGAGCGATTAATCATCCGTCTTTGCAGAAACCTGAGGTTTTAAACGGAGCTCCTGCAGGAGGAAACAGATTCAGAGATGGAAAAAATATGAAAATAAAACTTTTAATAATGTTCAAACGTCTCATTTTATCAGTTCTTCACCAGTGTTGATGTGTTTTACTGGGACCAACCAACAGGAAGACGTTCAGCCGTCACTCAGGACAGCAGTTTGTAAAATTTGTTACAAATTATCAGCAATAATTTTTATTATTTAGCTTCTTATAGAGAAATGGATGGAGATTAATTTTTTAAACTCATATTTTAACCATATTTATAAAAATCACAGTTTCAAACTAAATATTTAGCTCATATGCTAATTCAGTGGAAGTGGATTGTCAAAATAAAAGCTGGGTCTTTATAAATCCATCAATAAATATTTAACCCTTAAAACTGATTTTACTTTGTTTTATAATCTAAATAAATGTAAATGTTGGTCAACAAAAGAGAAAAAGAAACGACGATAAAGAAGTTCACAGGACCAGCTTTTATTTTGATAGCATGTTAGCTAAGCATTTATCTCTGAGCTAGCTGACGTTTATAAATGAATGAATTCATGAACTGAACCTCCTGTAACGGCCAAATTAACCCAAATTAACCCAGTTAAACTTTAAAAATGGCTCCCAATAATCTTTGGTATTAACTTTAGTTTGATTTAAAATATTTATTAAAAAATCAAAGTCATCTGTAACCAGGTGGATATTTATTTATCTTTAAGCTAAAATAAATTTAAAGCGTCGGTGAGATCTGGACAGGAAACAGAAGAGGGGAAGGAAATCGATGTGACGCCCCACTGAGTAAATAATCCAGCAGCCGTTGGATCGATGGGCTGGATGAAGAGAAAACACGATGAAGATCATCCTCCTCCTCATCATCACAGCGAGTCTCAGAGCCGAATCGGTTCTGTTTGTTTCAGCCGGAAAGAAAATTAAAACTGGACGAAAAGAAAAACGAGTTCAGGATGTGGGATTACCGCCAGACTGATTAAACACAGGAAGTCTGATTTAATGACTTCCTGTCTGCGTAAAATCGTTTATCAGGATTTTCCATCTGAGCCGTTAAACCAGCATAAATCTCCTGTAAATCCCAGATGAAAATTATTCATGCTGGAAATAATCCCATCGGTTTATTTGAGATTTTCTGGATGACAGATCTGGGTGTTGATGGAGGAAACACCAAACCGTCTTCTTCTGTGGTTTTCCTCCTTCCTGGAGCTCCTCAAGTCTCAAACCCAACAGATAAAACTGAAATTAAGATTATTTAACTTAAACTAAAATTAAATTTAATAATTTTATTTAACTTCAACTGGGTCAAAGTTCTCCAAACAAATCAGATTTTATTATTAAATGAAAATCATTCATTTTTTTTTTCATATTTTCTCAGCTAAAAACAGATTTTATATCAACTCTCATCTGAAAATTCTTCCTGTTTTCAGTTTTAATCCAACAGATTTAGTTCACTCAGGTCTAATCCAGACTAAGTCCTGGTTACCATGGCAACAGGAGGAAACCAGACTAGTACAGAAATCTGGGATGTAACTGTGGTGAAGCTGATTTTATGTTCAATCAGCTTGCCATACAGACATGCAGCACCAGCCCTCAGAGACAGGCAGCCGGGGGCCGCGGGACCTGCAGACCACAGAGGATTTAACTAGGCCACTCAGATGGTCAGTCTAGAAGTCAGAATGTGAAGGAGTCAAATTAAAATAATTAGGTGACAATTTAAGTTAATAAAGATGATTAATATCATAATTTGGATAAATATGAACTATTAGAAAGTTTTTGTAATAAAACTGAAGTTTCTGTAAACTTGAGCTGCAGATTCTAGAAAAACTCAACAGATTCAACGCGTCATTTTTTATTAAAACAAGAAAGCTAAGAGCTGCGTGTGGAAAAGTAAGTACACCCTGTGACCCAGCAGCAGTCTCTCTGCAGGGCCAAACATTCCTTTGACTAGGCCATTCCAGCCGTTCTGCTGTAGATTCAGACCCGGCTGGACGCCCCCAGCATCACCCCTCCACCACCATGTTGAAGATTTTTCTGTGAATTATAATTTTTTTTTGCTCTAACAGTTTTCAGAAAGTCGTTGAGACATGAAACTGTCTCGTCGCCGTGACGCCGACGCTTCACGGGGCCAGAGCGGCTTCAGGATTCAGATTTCTGTCTCGGTTCTGGTTTCCGGTCCGGTCTGCTCGCCCAGGCTGACGGCCACCCGGCAGCCAGACGGCGCCGAGTCGCTCTGGAAGGTGGTGAAGGTGGGCGGCGCCCTCTGCTGGCTGCCGCCGCTCCTCCGGCCGAAACGCAGCGACTTCTGGAGCAGCGGCCGCAGCGAGTGCGCGGAGGTGGCGCGGGGCGGCGATGGCGCGGCGTGGCGGTTAGCGTGCTGGATGGTCAGGCGGCAGCGCAGCACCTGCAGGAACACCTGGCGGAAGTGACGAGATGACAGGTTGTAGAGGAACGGGTTGAGCACGGAGCTGAGGTAGAAGAAGGCGTCGGCCACCAGGTGGAGCCACGCATAGATCCAGAAATACGACAGAGACCAGGAAGACTTCGGGACGGCCGCCGTCATCAGGCGCCGCAGCTGGTTAGGAAACCAGCAGAGCGTCAGAGAGCCGACGATCAGACCTGCAGGGGGAGGCAACACGTCAACATGGCAACCAGGCAACATGGCAACCAGGCAACATGACAAAATGACAACCAGGCAACATGACAACATGACAACCAGGCAACATGACAACCAGGCAACATGACAACATGACAACCAGGCAACATGACAACATGACAACATGGCAACCAGGCAACATGGCAACCAGGCAACATGACAAAATGACAACCAGGCAACATGACAACATGACAACCAGGCAACATGGCAACCAGGCAACATGACAAAATGACAACCAGGCAACATGACAACCAGGCAACACGACAACATGGCAACATGACAACACGGCAACCAGGCAACATAACATGGCAACCAAGCAACATAACATGGCAACAAGACATGGCAACCAGGCAACACGTCAACATGACAACACGGCAACATGACAACACGGCAACATGACAACACGGCAACATGACAACCAGGCAACATGACAACATGGCAACCAGGCAACATGACAACATGACAACCAGGCAACATGGCAACCAGGCAACATGACAACCAGGCAACATGACAACATGGCAACCAGGCAACATGGCAACCAGGCAACATGACAACATGACAACCAGGCAACATGACAACCAGGCAACATGGCAACCAGGCAACATGACAACCAGGCAACACGTCAACATGGCAACCAGGCAACATGGCAACCAAGCAACATGACATGTCAACATGGCAACACAACAACATGTCAACACGGCAACATGGCAACCAAGCAACATAACATGGCAACCAGGCAACACATCAATATGGCAACACGTCACCATGGCAACCAAGCAACATGGTAACCAGGCAACATGACATGTCAACATGGCAACAAGACAACATGGCAACCAGGCAACACATCAACATGGCAACACGTCAACATGGCAACATGTCAACACGGCAACCAGGCAACATGGCAACAAAACACAGGAAAACAAATAAAACAAACTGAACCACCAATAAACCTGGTAAATAACCCAGAAATATAAAGTAACAAGGAGCAAATTTGAACAGAATTAAAGGTAAAAATTTTGTTCAAATAAAGAATAAACAGCTCCAACAAATAAATATTATTAATAATATTGGTAACACTTTATTTGACGGGGTGTGAAAAAGACTGACATGACACCGTGATAAACATGACATAAATTTGTTGTAAAAGTATTACTGATTAAACTTTACCTTTAATAACATAAACCTACATAATTTTTAAAATGCAATCAGTAATACTTTTATAACAAATTTATGTCAGATCATGATTTCTTGGTTAATGTCAAGTTGTCATAACAAAGACATTTTGAATAATGTCAACTTTGCATTAAGAGTGTCATAATTTACCAAATGACGCTTTATGACAACAGTCATAACTATTCATGAAGGCTTATTCACAGCCCGTCAAATAAAGTGTCACCATAATATTCTTATTATATTATATTATATTATATTATGGCTCCAACAGCAAGTAATCAGATTAGTTACCATGATGATACACAGCGCTACACTGTGATGTCATCAGGTCAACCGTCCAATCACTGATCAGATAAATCATCACTTTCTCCAGGTGAACGCAACAAAACATTTTTTCCTACAAAATTTCCAATTTTTCAGACTCAGAAATTTAATTCTTTTCTCTTGAAAATTTTGGAGATTAATTTTAAAATTTGTGAGTTTTTTCTTACAAATGTTTGACTTTTTAAACTCAGATTTTTTTTCTGAGATTAATGTCAAAATTTCAGGCTTTTTGTAGCAAATTTTTAAGATTAATCTTTAGTTTTGGCTGAAATTTGATCAGGATTCATTTCTTCATTTATTTGGATGCCATAAATGTCAATAACAAAAAAACGGCTCATTTCCTCCATGAGAAACGCATAATATCAGTCTTCATCAATATTTATGTGAGCATCAATATTCTAGTGTTGGTTATTGGAGTTGCTCTGGCGACCAGCAGCATCAGCAGCAAGGCGGTTTGATGGGCGACCCGGCGGCTCGGAGAATCCGCCAACAGAACTTCGTCTGCAACAGGAAGCAGAAGCTGGCGCTAGACGCTGGATTAGCATCGCTGGAGGCTTCCAATAAACGGAGGCAACAGTAATAAAGTCTGAATTGGAGACTGATGGGTGCAGATTTTTGTTTGCAGTAAACATAACGCATCTGGTGCTGCGGCGCCGGATCAGCGCTTCTGGAAGGAGATGAGAAAATGCAAAGCAGCTGATTTTCTACAAAACATGCAAAGAACCGCTGACAGGAAGAATAAGACTTACTGTTCTTAACTAATGTTGAATCAGAAACAGAAAAATGATCTCCACCATTATTTGAGGAGCTAATTTTTAACTTAATGCTTTTGAATTCCTCCATAAAAATGAATTTAGGGGAAGATATGTGCATTAAATGTTTTTAAAGTTAATAAAAACACTAACATTAGCTCCACAATTATTAGAGGAGATGAGCTTCAGAATTCATCCAGAAAAACTCATTTAGGAGAAGCTACCTGCGCTAAATGTTAGCAAAAACACTTAAATTAGCTGCACCATTATTTAAGGTGCTAATTTTAGCTTGACGCTTTTGAATTTGCCCAGAAAAATTAAAGTGGGGGAAGGTACGTACACTAAATGTTTTCAAAGTTGACAGAAACACAAAAATTAGCTCTGCTATTACTGGAGAGCTAAGTTTTAGCTTAGCATTGTAGAATTTATCCAGAAACATTTGTGTAGGGGAAGCTAACCATGCTAAGCATTTCCAAAGATGGAAAGAATCCTGAAGCGTTAAGCTAAAGATTAGCTTTTTTATTTGTGAAGTAGCAGACGTTAGCCCACCACTGTTGGCATCATTTTCCAAAATGTCCCTTCATGACATTCTTGCTCTTTGCGAGTGTTTACAAATGAATGTAATTTATGTAACTGTAAATCTGAGGGGATTAATGTAACTGAAGGAATAATGATGATTATTTGTAACTCCAGGATGCTTCAGATTTCTAAATGCTGCCAGTTCAGTGAGCCAGGTTTCATGTTCTCTTCATCTGGTCGGTATTTGCTCCATGTTTTCATTGTTCCTGTGAGCTCAGTGAAACCAGACGGTTGTATGACGCTTCGTTTCCTGTTTTCCTTTCAGCGTTGGCTCACATCTCGTCTCGGCGCTGATCTGGCTGCTGCCCAGCCGACCGACACAAAGCTCCGCTCACAGGAGTCCCTCCGCTCGTCCACTTCGCTGCTCACAGCCTCTTTATCCTGCAGATTCTCTTATTAATATTTGATCTGACTTGGCAAACCCTTGGAAGTCTCTGAACACCTGACTGCCTCTGAAAAATATTCCATCTTTGTCGGATCTTTTGTCTTCCTGTTTAATCCTCAAAGATTCGTGGCTTAGTTTAAAACTTTGTCATGTTGCTTTTGGACTCATTCTGACGTAAACCCAGAACAACTGGAGCCGTTTAGGCGAAACTCAATTAACAACGGCCACTGATGAGCGATGAGACCAATGACTGGATTTCTGATCAGCGACATCCAATCATCAACACTGATCAGGCAGATGAAGTGACAACTGGCAATTCAAAGACAACAAAGATGCCTCTTAGTCTATTTAGACACCTGATGGAGTTTCATGAGGGTTACTTTCTAGGTTATCTAGATTAGAAAATGTTGAGCGCTGTTGGAACTAGATGAGCGCAGCCTCAGTTTGAAGGCTCTAGTTCCCTAAAATGGGCCCCATCAGTGCAGGAGCGTCACGTTGTCCTCCAAACACGACGAAACTGCAAGACGTGCATCAACCCATGGAAACAAACACTGGACTCTTAGGATTCAATCCTGTTCAGTCTGTCTGCCTAGTCAAAGTCCTGTCCGGTTTGTGTGAATGCTAATCGACCTCTGGTCCTCCAAACCTCGATCTGAGTTCAGTTGAAGTGAACTCTGGTTCAGTTTGAATGTGAACGCCAAGTGGAACGGAGACCGCTCCAACAGCAGGAAGTGGACTACAGCACACGGCATTCTGGGTAAACACAACCAAAGCTAACGTGCTAACCTAGCACTAGCAGCAGAAATGGCTCCTGGTCTTTAGCCTAAAGAGAAATCCTCCAACCGCTAAAATCTGACGCCTCCATCTTGTTTCCATCTGGTGAAGAAGGAAGTTGCTCTCAGTGTCTTCAGAGGTTTTTGTGTTGTTTCCTTCAGTGGTTCTTGGTGCAGCGCCCCCACAGGCCAGGAGGGGAACAGGTTGGTTTGACTCAGAACCACAGCAGCGGGAGGTGGAGCAGATGTTCTGGTTCCAGTAGAACCGGGTCGACTGGACCATCAGGAGTCAACCACTGGTACCAGCTGGACTTTGGGTTCCTGTTCCTGTGTGTAGGACTTTATTCTCATCAGACACAGCTGAGGTTGGAGTCTGATGTAGCCAGGAGAGATGGAGTATGGATTTCTCCAGAGGTCAGAGGCCAGCAGGTTTCAGACCTTTAGGTCACATTTTGAGGTCAGGATTTGGTTTGGTGGCTTTGCACAGCAGATGGAGCCATCAGAGACCCTGACACCCTTATGACACTAGTAACATTTCTCTCTTTCGTCGCTTCTCCTTACAGCAGAAAGTAAACTTCCCACTTCTGAAGTCAAATGGTTGGGAAACCATAAACCTTAATGATTCAACAGACACTGTTGATGATCTGAATCTGAAATCAGTAACTCACCCAGGAAAATGATCGTTTGCTTCCGAGCCGCCTTCGTGGTTTCGCTCTCGTGCTTTCCGGGCCTTTCGGTCCCGTTGATGCCGTCGTCCAAAGATCCCAGCGGCTTCTTCAACACCAGGATCATCGCCCGGCACATGAAGGCGACGGAGATCAGCACGATTATGTAGAGGACAAACGCCCCGAAGATGCTAGCTCTGTACATCACCCAGTGCTCCTTCAGACTGGTGCAGAAACTCAGTTCCTGTCGGTGCGGTATGTGTCCCTGCGTTCCCGTGGCGATCAACAACGGCAAGGCAATGAGAACGGACACAACCCAGGCAAAGGTGATCAGAACCGAGGTCCGTTTGCCGCTCAGTGCCTTGTAGCGGAACGGGTGGCAGATGGCAACGTAGCGCTCGAAACTGAGTGTGGCCACGTTGAGGATGGTGGCGTAGCTGCACGCCTCAAACAGGAAGTTGTAGATCTTACAGGACGTGTTGCCGGACGCGGCTCCGAAGGGGAACCAGATGGCGCTGTAGAGCTCCACCGGCATGCCGATGAGGAGCACCAACAGGTCGGAGCTGGCCAGGCTCACCATGTGGTCCGTCACGTTTTTCTGCAGGTAGCCGTTTCGCCTCAGCACCTGCGTCACCCTGATGGTCACTGAATTACCCACAATGCCTGCAACCAGCATGAGCGTGTAGAGGACGGTCATGAAGATCTTGACGGAATAGGTGGGCTCCAGTTTGCTCCAGTCTATTCCCCCATCGGTGTTGTTGCTCTCGCTCATGATAGCTGAGTGGTGAGGTAAGATTTGTTCCAGGTATTGATTAGCTTATCAGCTCTCGGGTCACAGTCCCTCTGGACGGAACCAATGGGTCAAAACCACTGAAACCGAAGACGGGTTCCCGCAAAAATAATCCCAACTCACCAAGAAGTTTATCAGTCAGTTTTAAACTCAGATCCCAATAAGATCCTTGGTTTAAATAAATGAAGACTTTGCTGGACTTTGTTTAGTTCTCCAAACTGAACTGTGGTTCTGGTTCTGGCCTGAAGCCCGGTCCGGTCCGTCTCTGTCTGGGTAAATGAGTTTGACGTCCTGAATTCCTCTTAAAGCCGTGTGTTCATTGTGCCTGGTTCCGGCTCGGTGTGAGGCCAGCGTTAGCTCCGTTTAGCTCTCAGCGTTTCCTCCTCCCTCCAGGGCCGGGCGGTTAAACATTAAACACGTCCAGGCTTATCAGCATTAATGCGCCTCTGTTTACATCAGCGCTGAATCTCAGCTTTTATCAGACATCCCAAATCAGAGAAAACACCTGCTGCAAGATTCACACTACCTCAAACTTTAGTAAGTAACTTTTAACACATTTAAACCTTATTTATTAACACTTTGCAGCATTTCACTTCATACTGGAATTAAATCTGCTGCTTTACACAAAAGATGATCATGTTGAATAAATAACACTTATAAAACACAGAGAAATAATCTGATTAAGGTTGGAAGTCAGATCCAGAAATAATGTCCCACCATCAGAACTCTGGTCCAGTTCAATCTGGAAAACATGCTGTAGCTGCATGCTAGCTGTCAATCAATCAATCAATCAATCAATCAATCAATCAATCAATCAATCAATCAATCAATCAATCAGTCAGCACCCTTCATACTAACAGCAGCTCAAAATGCTGTACAGATCAACATAATCAAACCATTACCAACCCCACATAGAAAAACACGACTGTATGGAAAACGCAGACGGAGCAGAAATGATTCGGTTAAACTCGGGTCTGGATCGGCTCTTAAACAGAAACATTTTCTGCGGCCCTCAGGTCTTCTGGCAGACTGAGACCCAAACTGGGCCGCGATACTGGGAAGAAGCCTCACCATCAGTGAGTTCTGACTCTTGGACCTGTTACAGTCTGGTACCAGAGAACCTGAGGGCTTCATAAGCAGCTCTACAAGATGGTGCAAGACCATGGAAGATTCAAGTTTTTCTGAAGTAGAAACTCAGAAGTATTAATTTCATAATAATACTAAATATTTAGTTTGAATCTGTGACATTTACATACTAGCAAACTATTTAGCATGCTAACTAAATATTTAACATTAAAGTTTGAAAGTGTGACAGTTGCATGCCAGCTAACTACTTAGCTTGCTAAGACTTACTATGTTAGCTAGACGGTCAACTGAGTGATTTTATGTATTTTGTTGTTTGTCCAATTTTTAGGTTCACAAACTTTTAGCTTTAGCTCCATCTTTGACATGATGGGATCTGTGGTGTGAACTGATACATGTTTCAGCTGAAAAAAACTGAATTAGCTTGTTAAAATATGTTTTGCTAGCGATCCTAAATGAATAAAATATAGTAATGTCTGACTAAAACTCTTATTTCTGACAACCAGTGTGTACATTTAACTTAGATGTTTATTTAGCACTGATAAAAATGTAAAAGTGTTAGTAAGAGCTTACAGGAAGACCAAGGGGTAAGCTAATGTTAGCTCCTGTTATGATAGCATTCATAAAGCTACCAGGACGTCTTCCTAATGTTGATTTACAAGCCTTGGTCTGTTTGAAATATTTATTCTTTACTTCAGTCAAGTTAAAATAAAGTTTGGTTTTAAAGTTTAATAAACATGAAACATGCTTAGCTTAAAGTTCAGCCTGTAGTCATATTCAGTGAATTATAATATCACTAAATGTGGATTAATTCCAGTAAGTCCATCACTAATTTTTATTTTACACAGACTGATGTTTTTACGCCTTATATAAGTTAGCTATGATGATTTTCTGCTTACAGTTAATAAGAATACTAATATTTGAACACTAATACTCAGAAGTTTGAGTCATAAAATCAGTTTTCCATAATACTGAGACTGAAACAAACTGGCTCTAAGCTGACCAAGCCTCCATCCTGGGTGGGATTACTCAAAGGTCAAAGGTGACTGTGCTTTGCTAGCAGTGAGCTATGACATATTTAATTGATTTATTGTCTTATTACAGCACGGAGGCGTTTGAACGTTGCTGATAATGAGATCCCTGAAAAGGGAAGACAAATATTAGAGTGGATGTCAGTCTAGTGATAAAGAACAGAGAGGGAAGTTCAGCTAGCAGGAACTGGGCCGACAGAAAGCAGAAAACCAGAGTTTATATGAAATCCTTCCAACAGACCCACCCATCCTGAAGGAATGCTGCTCACGGAGTTTAACCCAGGCTTTCTCAGACTGCGGTCCGGCAGCGGCGCCCCCTACAGGGCCGCAAGGTACTGCATGCAAACGACCGTTTTGCTTACCATAGCATAATGTTTAAAAAATAATAAAGGAAGCTTCAGATCGGAACACAAAATAAAAGCTGAATAAAACATTAATGTCTGCAGGAATATTCTTCAGCTTCTCAGGTTACAAAACTTTTATTTATCCAGAGTTTACCGTCATCGCTGATCCGAGGCCCGGAGCTTGGATGATCTTCCTTCATTAGGAGTCAATAGCTTGTTGCGCTCAGACCAGGCGAGACAAACACAAATATACTTAAGCTAAATATTTAGTTCCAAACTGAGAAATTTGTAAACCGACATGGTGAAAATATGACTCCCCTTTTTTTATTTCTTATATCAGGCTAAGTAACCCAAACAGCGTCCTGAAGCTCCGGGACGTTTAATCAGGAACTGTGTGACTGCTCCCCCTAGAGGCCGGGATGAAGAGACACCCGGGATAACCAGGAAGTGGCCTCAGAATCAGCCTGTGATTGGTCGAGACACGTTTCCATAACAAAACACACCTCACTCTGAATTTTAGAAAGATATGTTTTAATAGTGCACTGAAGTATGAAAACAGGTTTGAAAAATAAAGGAATTATTCACAAGTTGGTTGATAAAGGGGAGATTATTATTATTAATAATATAACTTTTTAAGCCTTTTTTCTTAGATTGTACAACATCCTCAAAACAAGACAGAGAACCTGAGAAAGAAAAACCCAACCCATGATTTCACAAGCACCATTATAAAACATAAACATTAATCTTCTTTAAAATCTTCTCAGCTGAAATCACCACAGAAGAAAAAACAAAACACAGAGAAAGTGCAACGAACAAAAACCAACCAAGAAGCAAAAACATCGCACATTTAGCCGGACGAACCGAGAAGAGTCGGCTTTTCTTCTGCTGAGGAGGAGTTCACAGGAAGGAGCGATGAAGAAGTGCTTTGTTTGAGGACAGAAGTCCCAGCAGACAGGAGGCGCTGGCTGCGTTTTCAGCTTCATGTAGAGACTCAGTAGAAATCTGTAGTGATTGATAAATAAACGTGTTTCTGCTCATCTCCATTAAACGGAGGAAACTCAGAGCAATCTGAATCATTCCATTTCCTCTGAGGTTAAAGGTGAATCCATCCAGGAGAAATTAGTGTTCTGGTCCCGAGTGACGCGGCGGTTCCCCGTCACGGTTAGTTCCTTAGAGGTTCTGAGCTTCAGTTTGTTCTCCGGTCCAGATCAGCTGTTCTGGTTTCATTCGCCTCAACGAAGCAAATAAAGTTGAATTTAACCGGATGTTTGATTTTAAACTGATTTCTGAAAAGAGCAGCAGGAAGTAGAGCTGACTCAGCAGAACGACGATCCGACCCGGAACCGCTTCTGAAACCAGAACTGACGCAAAGAACCAAAATGAAAGATCAGGCTGGATGGATGACAGGCACAGGTTCAACGCCCAGGAAGCTTCCAGCCTGTTGGCTCAGCGGCTCCAAGGCTGCAAGAGAAGAAAAACTCGTCATAGATCCGTTCGTCAGGAACGTTTAACTCTCTAACTCAACATGTCACCTTATTCATCCTGAAATGGAAATATTAACTGATGATGGTTAATAAAGGTGAAGTTTTGAAATCAGAATCTCACCGTCAGAAGGACGATCACTCATCAACCGAGTGCAGAGGAATAAGGCTTTCAGTCTGTTCGTCTGACAGTCTGAGGAGGAAGAGGCACATCATCATCATCATGGCTAACAGCCTTATGATCCTCACAAATATATTAATCACTGATTTCGCTCCATATTTGGGTTTTTTACACCTAAAAGCCTGCAGGTCCTTTAATGTGTTTTTATTAACTTTGAAATAACTTGTTAATTTCTCCAACACTGGAGGCCGACTCTCCAGCCATTAGCAGCTTCAGCGCTTTCTGTGTCACAGTTACCATGGCAACGGCGTCTAAAATTGAGGAGAGAAAACGTTGAACTATGACTGCTCAGACAGCAGGATGAAGGTCTGAGCCAATCAGCTTCCGTTATCACAGTGATGATGTCAGAACGTCATCAAAGCGTCTGCTACTCAACCAGGAAGCCACTCCTAAAAAAAGTTAAAGAGCTGATGTGACCAGAACCCGGAACCGACCAGAACCTGCAGAGGTTCTTCATCAGATCACATCTGAACTCGTCTGACTTTCTTCTCCTACTGCTCTCCAGTTCGCTGATATTTCAACTGTTAACTTTTTATTTTCTCAGTTTCTTTACGTCTGCGCTGGCGTTCTGTAGGTTTTATAAAAATGCATGAGTTGCGCCTTGAAGGTGTTTGCACAGCTGAACGCTGGCCGTGGATTTCTACAACATGATTGGAAGATCAAAAAAGTACATTTTAAACAGTACTGAGTTGTTCCTCTGTACTGGCGCCCCTGGCTGGTCAGGAGGAGTTAGTCCCTCCATGACGCATTCTGAGTTCAGAATCTTCTCAATTCATCGTCTAATTTTGTGTTTTTTCAGCTTTTCCAGAGAAATTATCAGCAGATTGAAATATTTTGAGTTTGAGCAGTTGCCGTACCTCTGCGCTCAGCGCTTCCTGATCATATTTTTGACCGTTTGGGGCTGCCATACCCCTGCACTCATTGCTTCCAGATCATATTTTTGACCATTTGGGGCCGCCGTACCTCTGCGCTTGGTGCTTCCTGATCATATTTTTGACCGTTTGGGGCTGCCGTACCTTTGCGGTCAGCGCTTCCTGATCATATTTTTGACCATTTGGGGCTGCCATACCTCTGCGCTCATTGCTTCCTGATCATATTTTTGACCATTTGGGGCTGCCGTACCTTTGCGGTCAGCGCTTCCTGATCATATTTTTGACCGTTTGGGGCTGCCGTACCTCTGCGATCGGTGCTTCCTGAACATGAATGTGTAGAGGCGGCGCAGCGCCAGCAGCACTGGGTCCCAGTTGTTATAGTGGCAGAGCAGCGCAGCAATGAAGAAGGAGAGGAAGACGGGAACGGCTCCAGCAAAGAACAGCCAGGAGAACCGGACCTGCAGAGGAACCAAAGTTAGACCAGAGCATGGAGAGGAATCAGGGGTCAGAGGTCAGGATTCAGGGGCTGACCTTCTGCAGGCAGATATCTGCCAGGATGGAGAGCGGGATCGTGAGGCTGAGAGCCAGAGTCCCAATCAGAGACGACGTCAGGAAGCAGCCCCTGCAGAGGCAAACACGTCACTCATCCCGACCTGATCCGAACGCACTCTGACCTCTGACCTCTCACCAGAGCCACAGGAACTCAGACAGGACGGTTCCGATCAGGCCGTTGATCAGGATGTAGGTCCAGACCAGCTGGCTGGGGAGCTCAAAGGCCTCGAAGCCGGAGAAATGGAGCAGCAGGAAACCGGGCCAGAGCAGCAGCAGGTTGAAGAGGCCCACGAATCCTGAAACACACACACATATATTTATAGAAAAAAAAAACACATTCTCTCTCTCTCTCTCTCTCATCCTCTGAGCTCGGGTCCTCTACCAGAGGCCT
>NW_006800558.1:58757-105114 GCF_000485575.1 Poecilia formosa | reverse complement strand
CCATGTAGAGGAGGTGACTGATTGTGGCCCCATTCTTAAGTCGGTATCCGTAGCCAGTCTTGTTGATGATTTGGCTGAGGGTGTGTGTGTGTGTGTGTATATATATATATGATGTGTTTTTTATTTTTATACATTTTCAGCCATTTTGTCCAGTCCTAAGTAGCTAATGAGCTGAAGGAAGATGAATGGATTTCATGTATATCACCACTGATTTCAGGTTAAAGCCTGAAATCAGTGATAAAGTTCAGTGGAAGAAAAAGCGTTTAGAAGGGTTAAATAAAGAAGCAGCGTACCAAAGAACATGGGGATGTCAAGCCTATCCTCACGGTCCACTCTCCTCTTGATGAGGACGATGTAAACGGCGTACAGCATGGCCCCCGCCAGCGACCACAGAGAGCCTGCAGGACGCTAATGGTTAGCCACAGCTAGTTAAACGCTTCCACCAACGGAGGGACAGTATATCTGACGTTACCTACGACTCCTTTCTCATCAGGGCTGTCCATGCTGGACAGACTCACCAGAGCGACTCCTCCCATGCTGAAACACAGGAAAACCAACAGCAACAACATTTATCAATAAAACAACTCTTAGTGAAGTGCTGTGGCGGCGCAGGGGCAAAGCACGATCCACGTATTGAGGCCTTAGTCCTTGTGGCGGTGGTCGCAGGTTTGATTCCCGGCCTGGTGGCATTTGCCGCATGTCTTCCCCTCTCTGATTGCCCTCTTTCCTGTCAAACAACTTACAAATAAAGGCCACTAGAGCAAAAAAAAACTTTAAAAAAACAAAACAAAAAAACAAAACAAAAAAAACCTCTTAGCTAGCGCCTGGAAAGCTAAAGCACCAGCTCACCTGAGAGCCACGGCCAACAGTTTGGACAACGTGAACCGGTCGCTGCTGTTACTGGGGAAGATGGCTGCCAAGATGAGCGTAAAGAGGCCTGAAGAGGGAAATGACATCACAGAAGGTTTCATTCAATGTACCTCAGCTAAACTTCAGTCTCAGACGTAGCAGAGGAGAGAGCGACCTGAGGTGGAGGACAGGATGTTGACAATGGCCACCTGCGTGTCAGACAGAGCTTCCTGGTAGGAAAGGTTAGCCAGGAACCACTGGAGGTCAGACGGAGCAGGAAGGAACCAGTTAAAGATGAAACCAGTTCTAAATATGATCCAGTTTAGAAAATAACCTTTAAGCCAGGCAGTTAGCGTAGCTAACTAAAAAGCTAACTGCGCTAAACATAGCGCTACACTGGTATTTAGTAGAAGCTAACGCTAAACTGCTTAAATTCATCCATAATACCCAGGTTGTCTGTTTTGTTTGCTCAATAAAGTTTTTGTGCCCTAAACGTTTTAAAGTTATCAGAACATTAAAGCTCTAGGAGAGCCGTTAGCTCCTCCGTGTGGAGGACCAGTTTTCCTCACCACAAAGCAGAAGAAGAAGCTGATTTTAGCCACATCGGTGATGGTTAGCTTCCCCACCGTGCGCAGCAGGGCCTCGTGGTCCTTGGTGGCCGGGTAGGACATACGGGACAACTTGGCCTCCAGGGCCTGGGTGGACGGCAGCTGACGCACCTCCATGATGTTGCTGAAACGAACCCGCTGCTTTTTGGAGGCTGGGACATTGGAGCAGAAGGGGAGAGGGGGGGCAAACAGGATTCACTTAAACCCCTCCAAACAGGAAATACATCATCAGACTTAAACCGAAGACTTATGGGTCAAAACTAGGAGCTTCACTGATGCTAACAGGCTACACAGACCTGCAGATGTTAGCATCAGGAACTATGTTAGCATCAGAGGCTATGTTAGCATCAGAGGCTACGTTAGCATCAGAGGCTGTGTTAGCATCAGAGGCTACGTAAGCATCAGAGGCTAAGTTAGCATCCGAGGTTATGTTAGCATCAGGAGCTATGTTAGCATCAGGACCTATGTTAGCATCAGAGGCTGTGTTAGCATCAGGACCTATGTTAGCTTCAGAGGTTATATTAGCTTCAGGAGCTATGTTAGCATTAGAGGCTATGTTAGCACCTACTGGTCATCTGAGATGTTGGGAATAATACTTTTTTTGGTTGTTTTAATTTTATTTTTAACTTTGTTTTATCTTTTTGTTTAGTTTTTAAAATGTGATCTTGATTTTACTTATTTTAATTAATTTTCAAAATATTATATGTGTATAATTTTATATATCCTGTACTATATATACTATATTATACATGTTATTTTTCTTCATTAATTTCTACAATTACTTAAATTAATCATCTTTTTAATTCTCTAATTATTTTTGCTTTATTTTCTAAAAATAATAAATATATTTATTATCTTTAATTTAAAAAAAACTTTTAATTTTTCAATTACATTTTTTTAAAATTAATTTCTAAAATTATTTTACATTTTCTATTATCTTGGGAATGATCTTGATCTCTGGAGAATAAAGGACTCCAGCTGACCTTTGACCCTTCCCAGGTTGATGGTCATTGCTGGTGTTTTTCCAGCTGCTGTTGGTTCATCTCTGTAATCAGTAATGAGGTTTCATTTAAAGCTGAAATCAGATTTAAACTCACCGGTTTCACAGTCTGCAGGTAAACAGTCGTACGGATTGGCTGCTGCGTCCTGGAACTTCATTGGGACGTAGAGCGGCTCACTCTGCACAAACCGGGCAAAGAAGAAACTCTTTACCAGCAACAGACAGACAGAGAGCGGCTGTTACCCTGACAGACGCTGCTGGGGGTCAGGACGCACCAAGCAGTTGTTCACAGCGCTGTCAGTGGTGCAGGGAGCGAAGTAGGCCTCAGCGTCAGCAAACTGCAGCAGAAATGACAGAAAATCACTTCCTGACTCAACAAAAAGTTTAAATAGATCAAAGTTTTCAGGAGAAATAACAGAAAACATGACAGGAAGCAGCTTTCAGGATCATGTTGTCTCAATAAAATCTTAAATATTTGCAGCCTAACAGAGCAGAGCGACTCACGAAGGCAGACTGGCGGCGCTTCAGGGCGCCACTGCACTGCTGCCTCCAGGGGCGCCACAGCAGGAAGCCCAGCAGATAGAGAACAAACATGGAGGTCTTGGTGAAGGTGCTGAAGAACGGCTTATTGTAGTCCTGCCGCTTGAAGATGTACTGGAGAGAAGGTCAGCAGAGAAACGCTCAGGGTGGTCTGTACTGGCTTACTGTACTGGTTTCCAGTCTGTATTTAAATGAAAGCTGGTTACCGTGGTGAGCTCAGACGAGGCCACCCAGATGACGTCCACCAGCAGCAGGATCACCACCCCCAGAGCCATGCGCCGCCGCTGGGCCGCCACGCTGCCCTGAGAGCTCATCCGGTTCATGACGAACACCCACTCCATCAGGACACTGCACACACCCAGACAGCCAATCAGGACGCTGCACACACCCAGACAGCCAATCAGGACGCTGCACACACCCAGACGGCCGATCAGGACGTTGCACAAACCTAGACGGCCAATCAGGACGCTGCACACACCCAGACGGCCAATCAGGACGCTGCACAAACCTAGACGGCCAATCAGGACGTTGCACAAACCTAGACGGCCAATCAGGACGTTGCACAAACCTAGACGGCCAATCAGGACGCTGCACACACCCAGACGGCCAATCAGGACGCTGCACAAACCTAGATGGCCAATCAGGACGTTGCACAAACCTAGACGGCCAATCAGGATGCTGCACACACCCAGACAGCCAATCAGGACGCTGCACACACCCGGATGGCCAATCAGAAAGCCTCTCCCAATCTATTTTATTGAGATTTTTTCGTTAAGTGGTTTGAAGTTTTCATCAATCCTTCAAATAAAATCTTAAAAGTGTGGCAAATCAGATCCAAGGAGTCCATCTCCTCTGCAGGTTGTCCATCTTGACAAGATGGACCATCTCGTCTCCAGGTGGTCCGTCTCGTCTTCAGGTGGTCCGTCTAGCCTCCATCTCCAGGTGGTCCGTCTGGCCTCCATCTCCAGGTGGTCCGTCTGGCCTCCATCTCCAGGTGGTGGACTGATCAGAGCTTTGGTAGTTGTTGTAGACCAGGGGTGCCCAAAGTCGGTCCTGGAGGGCCAGCATTCTGCATGTTTTAGTTCTCTCCCTGGTTTAGCACACCTGCATCAAATGATGGCTCGTTAGATGGCCTAAGCATAGAACTGACTTGCTGAGGAGGTTGTTACAACCACCAGGGAGAGAACCAAAACATGCAGGATGCCGGCCCTCTCGGACCGACTTTGGACACCCCTGGTGTAGACGCTAACCAGGTTTAAACGGAACCAGAACCTCCCTTACCTGCTGCTGATGGTGGTTGGTTTCTAAAGAACCTCTTGTCCCAGAACCAGAACATCTTCAGTTGGACTCGGATTCATGTAAACCCAGCTGGACTCTGGTACTGACAGGGTTAGCTATGGAACTAGCTGGGTTGCAGTGGACTAAACGGGACTGAATTCAAATACGTAGCACAGTTTTCATGTGTAATAATAATTTTACAAATGAATTCACCGTTATTCTTTTATCCACAATAAACAACATTAAGGTCTATGAGAGGCATAAATACTCATAAAACGTCTGATGTTCAGGTTTAGGTCGCAGTTTAGCCAAATGTTTATCAAGCTAAGCGCTAACAAGCTCGATTAAAGTATCAGACTAAAACTGCGATAAAATCAATTTTTCTTACCTGAATGTTTAACCTCGTCATTTAACTTGACACATTATCTAATTGTCATTTCACTCCGTGCAGCAAAATGACCTGAATCACTGGTTTTACTGGGAAACTGGAGCCACTTCACTGGTTGTAAACATTAGCATTTCCTCCTCTCTTCGTAATTGGCTAGCAGAGTCACTGGCGGCGCAAAGCCTTCTGGAAAATGTATTCCTAAAATGTGACGTTACGGAAACTAGAACAGGTTTCTTAATTTTAAGATGTTGTTTTATAGATAAAATAAAATCGTCTCAGTATTTATATAGTATGTATTCAAAGTTACGTATTTTATTAAACTGCGATATTAAAGAAGCCAAATATTATCTTATTTATTTTCTTCGCAATTTCATGCTTTGTTGTTTAAAGCTGTAATAATTATATGAGCTCTTACGCCAACGTGTGAATTCATAAACTGTGAAAAAAGCCAGAAAATTCATATTTATAATTTATTTACCTGTTTGAGTTAAAGAACTCAAAATATGTCTCCTTTAACCGCAGTCTTAAAACAGTGGATAATTTGTTCAATAGAATTCATGACATAAATAAAATAAAATTAAAATTACATGTAGAAGATGTTTTGAGGACTGCTACGTTTAAATCTGAAAGGGAAAGACGGCGAATAAAAGTAAGAAAGGATGGACTCTGGAAATATTGGGAACTGAAGGAAATAAGGTTAACATTTATTTAATTAGGAAATATTGTTTGTTTAACTTTATGACACAAAACTGGAAAAAAAACAGTATTTAGTGGATGAAAGATAATGATACGTCCTCATACAGTCGTACATACCAATAAATGCCGATCCGCCTTCTTTACATTAGGTGGTGCTGTTACACAAAGGCGCTGATTCAGAGCTAAAACCGGAAACAGAAGAAAAAGAATGGCTTCTTGTCTTCCGCGCTAACAGGGGTTTTTGTTGTTGTTGTAATAAATAAATGAATTAAATATTTTGGAGAGAAACTATTTTCCTGCCGACCAGCTATAAATACTTACTTTAACTAGAGGACAGAATTAAAGCGGTATGTTGTGTTTCAAATGTTTAAGTTTAAACGGAGCGGGTTTGCATCATGGTTAGCATAGCGGCTAAGTTAACTGTGGCATTTTCTAATTAAAATTCGGTTTTTAACCTTTGTGATTATTTTATTTGTTTATATTCAGTGACTCGGTTCGGGTTTCGTCCACCAGCAGCATTCTTAATTCTTTATGAAGAATTTTAACTCCAGACAGTTTTCTGGTTAACTTCCATTGAACCGGTTCCATGTTTTCCAGGATTTTTCCAGACCATGCTGTCCTCACTGTGATCCACTAACAGCAGCATCATGGAGCGTCCTTCAAAGGACGGGGAGCTTCCTGCTGTCATCGACATCACTACTAGCGAGAAGGTGATAATTATGAATAATTCTGGTTGGGATCAATAAAAGGATTCAGACTGAGAGAAACTGATCACCCAGCTACTTCTATCGGTTCAAAACTTCTGATCCAAAAGAGACATCAAACGTAAATTAAAGGTTCTTCAGAGAGTTATTGTAGATTTTACATGAAGGACCTCCTGTAGCAGTCTGTGTTCCAGCGGTAATGGAGCGGATGCTCATGGTTGGCCATCATTTTCCTGATTTTATGAAGAGTTCTTCTTTGCACCGGTTAATATTTAGATAAGATAGTCAAGAAATATGGACCATCACTATAGCAACCGTCTCCTGTCATGGCGATAAGGTTGGAGCTCCATCATCTGCATGTAGCTTCTCTGCTTTGAGTAAAGGAGGCAGCTGAGTTGGTTCTTCTGATGTAGACTCTTCCTTTTAGAAATTCTCTGTGATCCTGGAGAGACAATGGATCCTTTCTGGCCTGGTGTATCCTGGATTTCAAAATTTCATCTGGGTTTCCTTCAGCATTGGAGGAAAGAAGAGAGACATTTAATAGATATTTATGGAGCAGCAGTTTCTGCTGCAGAGATAATTCTGTGGAAAATGAAGCTGTTGTTTTAACTGAAACATTTCTCAGTTTTTTCCTTTAGAAACCAGAAAATGTTTGTTTTCTTCTTCTTCAGGTGGTGGAGCTGCTGAACCAGGCGGCTCTGATCCCCACAGATGAAAAGCTCACTGTTCTCAAACAGGTTTGTTTGTTTTCTCTGCCGTAAAATCCGTTATCCTGTGTGTTTTCGAGGGGGCGCCTCCTGCTGGCAGGTTGTGCTGCAGTAGCTCTGATTCTCTGTCTCCCTCAGGTTCAGGAACTCATCATCAACAAGGATCCATCTCTTCTGGACAACTTCCTGGATGTAAGTAAAAAAAAAAAACAGAGTTATGAAAAAATGAATAATAATGAAACTGGATAAAGACTTTTACACCTAGAATAAAACCACTATTCTCTCATTAACCTCATAATAAATAACTCGATTCTTCAATTTTAATGATCTATTTACAGAAATCTTCACATTTACTGCCCCCTGCTGGTCAATGGGTAAAACATTAGAAAATAAATGAATCTTATTGACGGATGGATGGTTTGACAGTTTTAACTATTTAATGACATATTTAATAAATGATCTATGCATTTAATTAAGCACCTGTCCAGGTGACCCCGCCTCTCGCCCAGAATGTTAGCTGGAGAGGCACCAGCAACCCTCCCAACCCCACTGGGGACAAGGGTGTACAGAAAATGGATGGACGTTACATAAAACGATTTAATGATGTGAATGACTCTCCATTTAAAAAGATACAAATTCAGCTTTAGTTCTGTTTTTACAATTTTAGTTCTGTTTTTAAAGGGATTGTTGGTTTCATTATATTCTCCTCCCATTAACTTAATGAAGCTGCCATTCAGTCAGAGTTTATTTTGATCAGCCTCGTTTGCTGATTCATCATATTTTATTTTTTTAGTCTGATTTTAGATGTTTCTGTTGCTCAGGAGATCATCGCCTTCCAGACGGACCGGTCCATGGAAGTCAGGAAGTTTGTGATCGGGTTCATTGAGGAAGCCTGGTGAGCTGCCAGAACTTTGCCGGTTCTGGTTCTGATTTCCCTCCAGAACTTCACTTCCTGTTGTTTCTGACCCGTCCAGCAAACGGGACAACGAGCTTCTGCTGCGGCTCATCGCCAACCTGAACCTGCTGCTGAAGGACGACAGCGTCAACGTGGTGAAGAAGGCCATCCTGTCCCTGACGCAGCTCTACAAGGTCGCCCTGCAGGTAGGAGGACTGGACCCGACTGGAACTGACCGGACCAGAACCCAGCAGAGAGAACATGACCTTTTACCTGATCCGGTTCCGGTTCTTCCCGCCAGTGGCTGGTCCGGTCCCGGTCGGTGTCGGAGATGCAGGAGGCCTGCTGGGACTTGGTGTCCCAGATGACCGGAGACGTTCTGAACATGCTCGACTCAGAGAACGACGGCGTCCGCACGCACGCCATCAAGTTCACCGAGTCGCTGATCGTCACGCTGTCGCCTCGGACGCCCGAGTCCGACGTCCCCAAGAGACAGGAAGGAGACATCAGCCTGGACAAGGTTCCCAGGGACCACCCCTACATCCGCTACGGTACGACCCAGGGTCAGAGGTCAGAGGAGGTGTGGCGGTGGCGGCGCTAACCATGTCTCTGGTCTGCAGACGCTCTGTGCGACGAGGGGAAGGCGGCGCTGGACAAGCTGCTGAAGTTCATGGTTCACCCGGCCATTTCCAGCATCAACCTGACGACCGCACTCGGCTCCCTAGCAACCATTGCTAGGCAACGGCCCATGTTCATGTCCGAGGTGGTGCAGGCCTACGAGACGCTGCACGGTGAGGGTCAGAGGTTACACAACCAGAAAATCTACTGATGGACAGATGGATGGATGTTTGGTTGGATGAACAAATTCAGGGATGACAGTTTGATGAACAGACTAATTGATTAAACTGATTAATTGATCATTACCCCCACAGCCAACCTGCCCCCCACCCTGGCCAAGTCCCAGGTGAGCAGCGTGAGGAAGAACCTGAAGCTGCACCTGGTGTCGGTTCTGAAGCATCCGTGCAGCCTGGAGTTCCAGGTCCAGATCGGCACGCTGCTGCTAGACCTGGGGATGCCGCAGAGTGAGATCAGCCGCAACACGCCGCCGCCACGTGAGCAGAGGAAGCGCCCGCGCTATGAGCCCACCACCGAGGGCAAGAAGGTCAAGATGGGTGAGTGACCCTCCTTGCCCGGCTCCGCACATCTGACCGCGGCCTAATCAAAGTCCTGTTGCCCTCAGAGCCAGCGCTCATTGAAGATGACGAGGACAAAGAGGAGCCGGTGCCACTCGCCGCCCCGAAGCCAGCGCCCGCCCCGACTCCGCAGTCGGCCATCGACCTGACGGCCGAGTTCCTGCGACCCCTGCTGACCCCGGAGAACGTTGCCAACCTGGTGAGGCGCCGCCACTTCCTGTCTGTCTGCGTCGCCCTGGACCCATCTCGCTGACACCAGTCTGTCTGCCAGGTGCTCATCAGCATGGTGTACCTGCCGGACGTCATGCCGGCGTCCTTCCAGGCCACCTACACACCGGTGGAGTCGGCCGGAACCGACGCCCAGATCAAACACCTGGCCCGGCTGATGGCGACCCAGATGACAGCGGCCGGGATCGGACCAGGTCAGCGCTGCTAACGGCCACAGGGCTAGCTGTGCTAGCATGATGGTTTGTAAGGCTAGTATCTGGAGGCTAGGTGTATTAGCATGAGGAGCCGTACTAGCTTGCGGCTAGTTGTATTAGCATGAGGAGCTGGAGGCGTCAGATTTTCCATGGATAATGAGCCTGAGCATCTTCAGCAGCATGTCGGTGACTGACCAATCTGAAGCCCAGGCAGCTGTGACATCACAGTGATGCGGCAGTGTTTCCTGTCAGGTCTGGAGCAGTGCAAGGCGAGGGAGGACGAGTCGGGGAAGGAGGAGCCAGTGGAGGACGAGTCGGGGGGGAAGGACGTCCTGATCAGACGGTCGCTGTCCTCCATGGTGGGCCAGGCCATCTCTGTGGTGGGCGGCTACAGCGAGAAGCCTCCCGCCCCCGAGGCGCCCGCCGTCAAGAGGCTTCCTGAGCCCATCCTGCCCTCCGTCCAGACCAAGTGAGCCCGCCGGAACCAGAGCCGACCCGGTGGTCTGTAGGCCGCCCTGACGCTGTGCTCCTCTGCAGGATGGCGGGCGCCGGCGGCAGGAAGAAGGTGTTCCGCCTGGCGGACGTGGTCCAGCCGCTGTCCGACTCACAGATCGGCGCGCTGTCCTCCAGAGCCGTGAAGCGCATCCTGCACTCGGAGAAGGCGGTCTCCCAGAGCGGCATGTCCCACGTAAGAGCCGAGGGTGGTCTGGTCCATCTGGAAAAATGGTTTTAGGTTTTAGGATGAATGGAAAGTTTACTCTGAATTTCTAAATATTAATAATAATCTGTTTTATTGTCAGATAAATCCAAGTGTTGAATATTTGATACTAAAGTTTAACTGGTTTTCTTACCGCCTCTTGTTCCACAAGGTACCGCCATGTATTTAGCAGAAGCTAATGCTAACCTGCTTGTTGCTCCGCCCCTCTCGGCATTGAAACGCTGTCAGTCATGTTGATAAATCACATTTTGCTGAAGGCCCAATTACATTTTTGCCAAAGTTAAAACAAAAGTAAAAAATACCTGAAATGGACAAAAAGTATTTTCATGCTTGAATAAATGTTCTCTGGGTACAAAGTTAAAACATCTCCAGTATTAGGTTTTCACTGCTTGTGCAGTTTTCTGATTGGCTGGTTGCCTCTTGATTGAGGAATACTCGTCTGTGATTGGCTGGGTAAGCCCCACGTTTCCATGGATATGTTACGATGATGATGATGATGATGATGATGCAGGTCAGGGTGAAGCTGCTGTCCCGGCTGGTGACCCAGTTCGAGGGCGTGATGAAGGACGACGTCCTGGACTACGTCCTGGAGGACATGCGTTGCCGTAGCGACCTGGCCTTCTCTCTGCTGTACCAGGAGTACAACAGCTACCTGAGCCAGCTGCCGGCTGGCCTGCTGGACGGATACGACCACTGCCTCTACACCCTGCTGTCCGGGCTGCAGGAGAAACCTGAGCAGAGGGACGGGTCAGTGGGACGGCCGTCACTCTGTCCACTCTGTCCCTCCAATATGTCCTACTCCCCACCCATTTCCTTCCTCATTTCCTTACTTGTGTAGATCCGGTTCCGGGTTTTTCCAGTCACCAGTTTCTGTTGAAATATTGAACATAAATTCAAAGATGAATTATTTTTGGATTAAGCTGAATTTCTGGGAAAGTCTGGAAGGACCTGGAATGTCCGTAGCAACCGGATGACAGTCCATAGCAACCGGATCAGTCTGACTCGTTTCCTGTTTCAGGCTCTTCACCAAGCTGGTTCTGGAGGCTCCCATCATCACCGAGTCGGCGCTGGATGTGATCCGCCGCTACTGTGAGGACGAGGTAACCGAGACGCACCGTCCCCCGCCTCTAGCTGTCCCGCTGAGCGGTCTACTGACCTCTGACCTCTGTTTCAGTCCCGGGTTTATCTGGGCATGACGACGCTGAAGGAGCTGATCGTCAAGAGGCCGTCCAGGCAGTTCCAGTACCTCCATGTTCTGCTGGACCTCAGCTCCCACGACAAAGAGAAGGTCTGGTTCGGCTGGCTGGGCTGGGTCGGGCCGAACCGGTCCCACTGGTTTATACTGGTTTCATCAAATCCATCCGTCCATCTGTCCTGATTTTTATACATGAAAATGGACCGAATATGGTCTGAATCTGAACTAAAGCTAAAGCTAAGCTCTGATAAATCTTGTCCTGTCGATCTGGTAGCTGCTTGTTGTTAGCTAAAGCTCTGACAAACATAAATCTGATGCTAGTGCTAAAGCTAATGCTAAGGTAGAGCTGTCGGTGTGCTCCAGGTGCGCAGCACAGCCCTGGCCTTCCTGAAGCGGATGTATGAGAAGGACCACCTGAGGGACTACATCGAGAAGTTTGCCCTGAACTACCTGCAGCTCCTGGTTCACCCGAACCCGCCCTCGCTGCTGTTCGGCGCCGATAAGGACACGGGTCAGCGTCCCTCACCGACCCGTCACAGCGCAGGAAGTGGCTAAGTTTCCAGAGGGTCTAATGTCTGATGTCCCTGCAGAGGTCGCTGCTCCGTGGACGGAGGAGACAGTGAGACAGTGTCTCTTCCTCTACCTGTCGCTCCTTCCTCTGAACCACCGGCTGGTCCATGAGTTGGCGTCCGTCTACACCGAGGCGATCGCCGACATCAAGCGCAGCGTGCTGCGCGCCATCGAGCAGCCGGTGAGTCCGTCCTCATGTCTCCTCTAGGAGACGTTTGACCAGACATTACGGGGTGTATGTATACTTCTGACCCCGTGTGGATCAGCAGAGTCAGTCGGTCTGGATCTGCAATCCGACTCAACAGTGAACAGTTAACTACACTCATGAAGCAACCTTCATGAACATCAGTTCTGTCGATGCTACGCGCCTCACTGTTTGGCAGCAGCTAGCCTCTTGTACATCATCACGTTATTCAGTGGAAGCTAAGGCTAATGCTAATTTCATCCATGTGTCAGTGACGTTACATGTCGCCCTCAACAGGACCAAATTTGTCATTACGCCTCCACTTGTAGGCTTGTGATTTTGAACGCAGCAGCGAAGGAAAGGCTTCAGAATGAGTTCAGGGGAAGCTGAGCCTTCCTACTGCTGCATAAACGCATCAGCTCTGAGCTGTGAGGCTGCAGCACACGGTCTCTGTTCTGGATCTGAGACAGTAGTAGTTAGAATGACTGTAGATCTATAGAGCTACAGCTCATCCTGACTGTTTGGGTTTTTGTCCTTGCAGATCCGTGGGATGGGGATGAACTCTCCAGAGCTGCTGCTGCTGGTGGAAAACTGTCCTAAAGGGGCAGAGACTCTGGTCACTCGCTGTCTGCACATTTTGACCGATAAAGGTAGAAAAGATCTGAACCCAGACAGAAACATGAAGGTCCAGATGAGTCCGGTCCGGTTCTGATGCGTGTCATTCCTCCGCCCAGTGCCTCCGTCGCCGGAGCTGGTGGAGCGGGTCCGGGACCTCTACCACAAACGTGTTCCGGACGTCCGCTTTCTGATCCCGGTCATCAACGGCCTGGAGAAGGTGGCGTTCCCGTGGGAGCGGGTCGGTCCAGCGCCGCTCGGCTGGCGTTTCGCTGACGGTTCTGTTTCCTCCTCAGAATGAAGTCATCCAGGCTCTGCCGAAGCTCATCAAGCTCAACCCGATCGTCGTGAAGGAAGTCTTCAACCGGCTGCTGGGAACTCAGCACAGTACGGCTCCGATTCCCGCGTTACTGCTAAGCTTCAGATGTTCTGTAACAGCTGGGGCTGTAAAATATCCGGTTCTGGTGGTTTGGTACCAAATGAACACAGCAGGATGTTTGAGTGGGAACCACATAGCGAAGTGAATGGTTCTGTAGGGAAACTTTAAGACGTGACACCACAGAGGACTTTCAGGTTTTACAGCATCTGGAAACATGAGTGCAAGTCAAACCAGAAACAACGTTACTGGTTCTGGAGTCCGGATCCAGCGACCCGGAGGGTCGGAGTCAGCTGATGAGATTTTCTCAGCATGTTGGTGCAGCTGGATCACCAGGCGGCTTAAACATGTTTTACTATCAAACCAGAGCAAAAGCAAACACAAGCCTGTTTATAAATGATTTGTCTTGATGAAAGTGAAGCGGGTTAGCAGTTAGCATTTAGCAGTTAGCTAACAGGTTCTGTTTCTGCCAGTGAATCTGGTTTCTGTTGGCAGGTGAGGGAAGCTCTTCGGTTTCTCCGCTGACTCCAGGAGATCTGCTCATCGCCTTGCACAACATCGACTCAACAAAGTGTGACATGAAATCCATCATCAAAGGTCAGAGTTCAGACACCAAGCTGCCGCAGGGATCCACCGTTTGAGTAACTCTGATGTCACGAAGCGAGAGAACAAAACAAGCAGCAGAAATATGAGTTTAACTGAATCATTTACAGCACAGAAATAAGAAAACGGCTCCTAAAGTAACAAAACTAAGAATTATTTAAGAGGACAAACTTAATTAGGTTTCTTAGGTTTTATTTTAAACGAGCAACAAGCTGTCCAATTTTAGCAGAAGCTACACAGACAGTATTTAGTGGAAGCTAATGCTAAGCCTTTATATCGCCCTCTAGAGGGCCAGGTCTGTTGCAGTCTTCATCCTCACCACTAGATGTCAGTATTCCTATAAAGTTTTTGTATTTTCAGGATGTTTGGTGATTAAATATGTCTGATCTCCTGTGTGGTTCATTTGTGTCCTTTGGACCAACAGCCACCAACCTGTGCTTCGGGGAGAAGAATGTCTACACGTCGGAGGTGCTGGCGGTGGTGATGCAGCAGCTGATGGAGCAGAACCCGCTGCCCATGCTGCTGATGCGCACCGTCATCCAGTCCCTCACCATGTACCCGCGCCTGGGCGGCTTCGTCATGAACATCCTGTCCCGCCTCATCGTCAAGCAGGTGAGCCGTCGCCGCCGCCGGGTCAGCCGACTCCATCGGGTCAGCGCCTGACCTCCATCCGTCCTCCAGGTGTGGAAGTACCCCAAGGTGTGGGAGGGCTTCGTGAAGTGCTGCCAGCGGACCAAGCCGCAGTCCTACAGCGTTCTGCTGCAGCTGCCGCCGCCGCAGCTGGCCAGCGTGTTTGAGCGCTGCCCGGAGATGAGGGCGCCGCTGCTGCAGCACGTCCTGTCCTTCACGCCGCATCAGGTCAGAACTCTTCTCGCTTCCCGCCTGCCGCGCTGCGCCACGCTCCTGACCGTCCTGCTTCCTGCCTGCAGCAAGCTCACATCCCGACCTCCATCATGACGGTGCTGGAGGCCCACAAGAAGCCTGATCCAGTACCAGCGGAGCCGGTTCTGAAGGTCAGCGCCTTCCTCCCTCTGGGTCCGGCCGGGTTCAGGGTCTCACTGTCCTCTGATGTTCCAGGAGGAACTGGCAGAACCGACTGTCGCACAGCAACCAGGACCCGGACCTGAACCAGGACCAGGACCGGTGCTACAGCAGGAAAACGTTCTGCTGCGGGACGAAGAGGAACCGATGGAACAGGAAGAGGCGGAGCCGCCGACACCTGAGACGACCGACCCGATTCACCAGGTGAGCCAACTTCCTGTTCTGACGGGTCGCCACAACCCGACTCGGGTCCGAGAAACCAAACGAACGACTCCAGAATGGACTTGTGGTGTGAGACTCGAGTCCGAGTCCCAGTGGTTCTGGTTCTGACCCGAAACAGGGTCTTGGTCAGTTAAAGTCTGGAGGAACTTTTCTGCAGGAGGAAGAGCCTAAGGCCGCAGAGGAACCAGAACCAGAACCGGGCCAGGAGCCATCGGAGGAACCGATGGAGGAGCCTGAGGCCGAGCTGTCGGATCAGCCGGAACCGCTCACGGCTCCAGAACCGGAGGCGGCGCCACCTGCAGCTGGAAGCGGGTCGGAGAACGCAGAGTAGACCAACGGTTCTGCTGCTGTAACCCGGTTTAACCCGACTGGGTTAATAAATGTTAGTTTGTCAGAACTTGTGTTTCGTCCTTCCTGTCGGGTCAGAGGTCCAACATGAACGGTTCTGGTCGGAGAAGACGAGGATCAGAATTTATTTCATGAACGGCTTCATGTCGGTCCAGAGTAGAAACATAATGTACTCAAGTAAAAGTACAGTTACTTTAATATTCAATCTAAATAAAGTATCAGGGTAAAACGGTTCTGAAATGAAAGTAAAGAAAGGAAGTCCCTAAAACGTCTTTACATTATTACAGTAACGCGAGTAAATGTAACTAGTTCATGGTTTCTGCAGCATCCTAAGAGTGTCAATAAATGAAAACCTAGAGGTAAATTATTTTCATTTATAAATAGTGAATATTTGTGATCCAATCAGTTTAACTGGTTAGTTTCTAGTTTAGCTGGTTCGGGTGGTGTTCTGAACTCTGTGGTCAGCAGGTTCAATAAGGTTCTGCTGATTTATTAGTTCCTCCAGGGGGCGGTAGAGCGTAAAGAGCTCCTTCCAAACCTCCAAAGAAGAATGGGAACTTTGCCTCAGTTCAGCCGGTCCTGGAACCAGAATCCCGACCCAGATTGGCCCAGACAAGAGTTCTAGATGAAGGCCGTGATTCTCGCCGCGGGATACGGAACCAGACTGCAGCGGGACGTTTCCTCCGACCGCAGCGGCAGGTTCGCTCACCTGGTCGGGGTTCCGAAGCCGCTGCTGCCGGTGGGCCGCAGCCCGCTGATCAGCCGCTGGGTCCGGGCGCTGACCCGGTCTGGAACGGTGGACGGGATCTACGTGGTGGTAGGAACCCAAAAATATTCGAATCACGTTTCAGTAGAGATGATCAAACAGAACCGGTCCAGACAGCCGAATCGAAGGGAATGATCCGGATCCCAATTGGAACCGGTTAATGAACTAGTTGACCCAGAACTATTCCGTCCGTTTGTCAACTCTATGCAACCTTTGACCCCGTCTGGTTAAAAACCAACACAGCCAAACTTGAATTGGACCGTTTTACTTTAAAGGTTATTTGTAAAACTTTTATCCCACTGATTAAAATCTGATACATTTTTATACTGTTTTGGGTTCTTTAGACAGGGCCGGTCCAAGACATATGCAAGCTAAGGGCTTCTGCTTAGGCCCCCGTTACGGGTCTCATTAATGCTTGAATTTTTTATTGAGTGAGAATGCTATTAAATGTGATTCGGTCATTTCAGAACAGATAAAATATTTTTCAACTTCTAAACAACATTTTAAGCTACAATCTAAAGGAATTGCAACATTTAGTTTATAACAGATCCAAAAGAAATACTTGTTTAATTGCTGTGCTAAGCTAGCTCACACCTAAAATTTAATTTTTTCCTTGTACTTTAACTGGGATTTGTTCACAAATTCACCTCAGGAGGAAATCTCTGCCCCAAGATTTAACCAGCAACTAGCTTCAACCCTCAAGCTAAATATTTAGCCTAAATATTAAACTCCAATGTATAGTTGGTAAGCTAAATGTTGAGCTTACTAACTATGTTTAGTTTCTGACATTTTAAAAATGAACAAAATGGTGAAAATATGAATTTGGAAGATGGACCTCAGTTTTTTCCTGACAGGCTAAATAACCAAAATTATAGTTACATTTTTGACTAACTATAGAAACGGGAGCCTGTAGCTTTAAGAACTTTCCATTATTTAGTTTTGGTTTATTCTGAATAATTTTGACAGAAATTAACCTGACATGCAGTTTGGAGTGAAACGGGTCAGAATGGAACCAGATTTAAACGTCAGGTGGTTTGTAACCAGAACTCTGGTGGGTTTTAAATTGGACCGCCTGGTTCTGGTTCTGCTCTTCCTCAGACCAACGCTCTCCACCAGGCTGCATTCGCCGTTTGGGCCACAGAGTTTCCAGAAGTGCAGATTCTCAGCGATGAGACGCGAAGCAACGAAGTAAACCGATAAAAACCCATTAGAACCTGCCTGGTTCTGATCCGATCCACATTAACGTGGTCTGTTCGTCCCAGGAGCGGCTCGGCGCCGTCGCCTGCCTGCAGCTGGTGGTGAAGCACTTCGGCATCCAGGACGGCGTGATGGTCATTGGAGGGTGAGGTTCTGGTTGGTCTGGACCCGTAGCGGGTTTCAGGGACTTGATGCCGGTTCTGATGTTTCTGCAGCGACACGCTGTTCAGGGAGGACTTCAGTCTGGCCCGGGTCGCACAGAAGGTTTCTGAGCTGCAGGCAAGGAGCGCCGACAGCTGCCTGCTGCTGTGCTACCGCTGCAGGGACGAAGGTGAGATCACCATCATCATCATCATCGCTGCAGTTAGTGGAAGGACGAACGTTCTCCTGCTGCTCTGCAGAAACCCAGAAGTACGGGATCCTGGAGGTGGATGATGATCTCCGGGTTCTCCGGATGAAGGAGAAGCCGCGGCCTTCAGAGACCAAGTCCAGGAGAGCCGTGAGTCCATCAGGGCGCCCGATGCTAGCTACATGCTAGCTACGCTAACCACAACAGTCAGTGTCATCACAATAGTTATACCAACACTGGATTTAGCAGAAGCTAATTCTAAATCACAATTCCATTATGCTAATTAGGAAAAGCTAATGCTAAAGCACTAAATCAACATGGTGTTTAGTGGAAACTAATACTAACATGCTATAAGAACAGTATTTAGCTGGTACTATTTCACAACATTATGAGATTCAGTGGAAGCTAACGCTAAAGACCTGCAGCAACATGTTATTTTGTGGTAAAACGCTATGCTAACATCTTATTTAGCAAAAGCCAGCGCTGTCGGGTGATAAACACCGTAGTACATTTAACATTTTAGTCCCGTGCTAGCAAGAACACTAAAGCTAAAATTAGCTCCACTATTAGCGCATTAGCAAAGTATTCCCACCGCTGTCTCATAGTTTTTGACCTGTGAATATTAAAAGTATTTCATGTTCTGACATTTCCCAGTGTCCGTGTTTCTACGTGTTCTCCAAGGAGAGTCTTCCTCTGCTGGACGCCTTCCTGGAGGAGAAGAAGGTCAAATTCAACCTGAACGGCGAGTTTTAGTTTCCAGACGTTCAGATTCTCACTGAGAAACTTTCTGTCATCAGGACGCTCCGATCGAAGAGCGCGACGCTCCGGGGAACTTCGTGTCGTGGCTCATCCCGAGGTAACAGGAAACGCTTCTTCAGCCGCTCAGAGTCCATCCAGCAAGCAGAAAATTATTTCTAACTTTGAAACTCGTTTCTAACTTCATCAGGAAGCCGGTTTTCACCCATGAGATCTCCGGACGCTTTGACGTGGGAAACCTGCCGTCTTACCTGGAGTGTGACGTTTACTTCAGCGAGAAGCTTCAGGACAACAAATCGTTCATGGTTTAAAGGAACCAACTTTTAATAGGAAATGATTTTAGAATGATTCAAACAGGAAACCAGAGGCCGTCAGTCATCCGGTCAGGAGCCTCCTGCATTTATCGGACGCCTTCTCCCGCCGGTCCTCCATCTTGGCCACGCGCGAGCCGAACTGCATGGCCCGCTTGGGCAGGACGGCCGATCGGCCCAGGCCCAGCTGCGTGGCCGCCGACCGCAGGAGGAGCTTCTCGCCGACGCCGCGCGGCAGAGACAGGTCGGCCTTCAGCCAGACGGGCAGCGAGCTCAGGTAGCTGACCACGTCCTCGTCCAGGTACGGAAACCTGCAGGGACAAACGGGACGGATACAAACGCAAACAATGCAGCGGGTCGGATCAGAACCAGTCACACCCGTTTCATTCTGAGCAGCAGAAAAATTAATCAGATTTAAGTAAAAACATTTATTTCCTTTCGCTCCCATTCTGACTGTCACGGTTTAATCTGCCAATGTTCGTCTGTCATCAAATGGATGAAAATTTACCAATAAAAGGATTTTAAAAATCTACTTTTTTATTATTATTTTCAGAAAAAGTCTCAATAAAAAAACAAAATGTTTTTTTTTAATTAAAAAAAACTTGCTAGTTTTTGTTCTGCATGATGAAATGGAAAAAAAAACAAAAAATACTTTTCACTTTTTATAAAATTATGAGGAAAAAAGTCTAAAAACTGACAGCAATGTGTCATTAAAATGAGTTTGAAATAAAGTTTTTTTTTTTTTTGAAATATTTCTAATACTCAGTCTGGAATATTTTCACCTTTTGCCATATAATTTAATAATTGCATATTTTAACATGTTTCTAATATTGCATACAAAAAGGTTGTTAAATTAAAAACACTGTCCATCTTTGTATCTGATTAGTCTTCAGACTAATCAATCATCAAAATGAGAGGTTAATCACCAGATTAATCGATTAATCAGAGTAATTTGATGATTGTCAGATTTATTGATTTCTAAAATAATCTTTAGCTGCTCTGTTTGGTTCCGTTTGATCAGCTGATCAAAACCCTGAATTGTTTTTCTTCTCAAACTAAACTGGTCTGGAATCTTCAACCTGCAGCATCAGCGATGTTTGCCTGCATAAACCTCAACATTTCAGCTTCATTTCCTAACAAAAAGAAAAATCCGTATTTTTTCGTTAAATCTTAATTTTTCCACCAGATTTTTATAAAAGTTATTTCCGGTCTTCTGGCTCCGCCTACCTGGCCTCCTTCCCGTGGTCTCCCACCACTCGGTCGTCGCGGCCCAGGTTCCTGGAGGAGATCCGGCCCAGCTCCATGCTCAGCTCCTCCAGCAGTCCCCGGAGTCCCGCCGTCTGGAACCGGACTCTGTGGCGGGAGTAACCGGCCAGCTGCTCATCCGCTCCGATCCCGGTCAGGACCACCTGCCGGGCGGCGCAGAAACGGCGAAGGATCAGCCGGAATCACATTTTTACCGCGTGGCTCGTTAAATTACCGCTCACTGTGAACGGTTTTCACGCATGCGCAGAAGAAGAACGCAAACGTCACACAGCAGATTTAATTAACTAACAAACACACTAGCGGAACAAGTCAGCGTCGGGCCGGGTTGGGGGGCCATTGCCGGGGCCCTTCCGTGTATCACCTGCTGATTAACGCTTTTTCTGATTGGCTAGAATGTGATGATTTAGATGATTAATCAAAGAATAAACTAATAAACAACAAACCATAAAACCTAATCAGTCTAATGTTTTTCTTAAATCTGAAGAATAAGGAACAAAAATCTGGATCTGCAGGTTGAACCTTGAAGAAAACAGGACATCGTTCTCAGCTACAGAAGGTGAAAGGTCACCTTGGCTGAGGAGGTGAAGGGTCTGGGCCCGCCGTCCTCCATGACGTTCCCTGCGCCCCTGGCAGCGAACCAGACAGCGCAGCCGATGCTGTCATCCAGCACCGAGTCCAGCGGAAGCACCAGGTGCCGGATCCGCTGCCGCCGTGCCTCCTGCAGTTCCTCCGGCGTCACGTTGATCTCTACGAAGTTCCAGCGCCGCTCAGGATTCAGGCCGCGCAGTTCCTCCAGACTGGCCCTTCCCGTCAGTCGGTCTGGAACGTCAAAGGGGCTGAAGGTTCGGCGAGCAGTCAGGTCGCTGCTCGGGGAATCCTTGTTCCGCTTCTTGTTGTGGTTCTTTGGCTCCTGGAGTCTGAAGGCGACGTTCAGCAGGTCGATGGGATGCTGAGCGGGAACATGGCGGTCGGCCAGAGCAGCCAGGATCATGGAGTCGATTCCTCCGGAGAAAAGAACAGCAACGCTGGCGGAACCGGCCAGAGGAGGCGGAGCCTGAACTCGTCTCCGCACCGCCTCGCTCAGGACTCGGATCAGACGTTTCGCCTCATCCGGGCGCGTGCTTCCTGCCAGCAGCTCCTCCAGCTCCCGGCCCGACAGCCGGGACTCGGTTAGCGGGTCAGGGCTGGAGGCTGGAAGTGACTCGTTCAGAGGAGGAACTGGGGCGGACAGAACGAGCCCAGCCGGGTTCATCACCGCCAGGCAGTAGATGGGAAGGGATTCTGGGCTGGTGGAGGGAATATCGGGATGATCCCAGGGAAAAATCTCCAATGAAACAGAACCGGATCGAGCAAACTCCTTCAGGTCGACCCTGAACACGCCGGCGGCCGGGACTTCGTGCCACCTCCGCGGGTCGGAGGCCAGACTGTGCGCCGCCACTGAGGTCAGGGTCATTGTTCCCGCCGCGAAACTCCACAGTAAGCTCCGCCTGCCGAAGAAGTCCCGGCCGAACCAGAGGCACTCCGCCGCCCTCTGGTGGTAAACGAAGGCCCAGGGCCCGCGGACCGCTGACAGGACCGACAGGATCTCAGCGGCGGTTCCACAGGACTGCAGCCGCTGAGAGAGGACGGTGGTGTCGTTCTGGTCTGGATCCACTGGAAGGCCTCCAAAGATCTCCCCGTTCCACAGCAGGACGTTCCTGGCGGCGTCCTGCAGCGGCTGCGGCGTGAGGAGGCCCCGCATGTGGAGAACATGGGCGGAGAGCAGGCACCGATAACCGGAGTCTGTTCCTGTAACTGAGACGTCCCGGCTGGAGTCCGGTCCTCTCCTCTGCAGAGGTTCCAGGACCGCCTGGTCCCGTTCCTCCGGAGCCGCGGACCGGCTCAGCAGGCAGAAGATCCCGCACATGGTGATGACCTCAAAGGTCCTGCTGCTCCTTCTTCATGTAGTCCAACTGCTCTGCAGACAGAACGGACCGGCATCAGAACGACTCCATCAGGGTCAGAAGATACGACCCGGAAAAGAACGACTTACTTTTACAGGAACTCAGAGTCTGACTTCTGTCGGCCAGGAAGAAAACGTTGCTGTTCCTCTGCTGGATGTAAACTTTCTGCAGGAAACAAACGCAAACATCCATCAAAGTCAACAAGAAAACGGATTTTGTCATTTTAAACAATCCAGTCCAGACAAACTGAATGGCTAGAACAGCCGTTTGATAGGAACCCGAATAACAGATTAAAAAACATTAATATTTTGTTGAGCTCATGTCTGTTCATTCATTGAGTTAGCAGCAAAAAGGATTCTGGATTTGAAAATGTTTGTTTGCCGAATTTTTTCTGCAATTAACTCGATTAAATATTTTAATCGAGACCTACCACTGTAATTTAAACTGAACTGAATTTCAAAGCCAGGTTGTGATTGGTGGAACTACATTTCATGCTAACCCACATGGATCGGTTTCATTCCGCTTTTACCTGAATAATTAGAGAAATGCTGATGTATGTAAAGTCAGGGTGTGTTAAAAACTGCTCACCCTGTTTTTCTTCAGATTAGAAAGCTCGTCCACAATAATCTTCTGCTCCTTCACCTAAAAGATAAAAACAAATTTAAATAAGCAAACTAAAAACACAGCTGATAACAGCTTGTATAAAAGTCATAATATTCATCTAAAACATGTGAAAGCTGCTTATCCTCCTCTATATTAGCGTGTTAGCTGATAGAAACTGGGTTTTTTACGAACCTTTCTGTTCAGTTCCTCCTTCAGCGCTGAATATTTGCTCACATTATCGCTGCTGCCGGAGTTTGTTTGAGACATTTTGTCTAAAACTAAACTAAAACAAGCTATTTGACGGAGCTAGCTAGGAGAGCTAGCAGGTTCATCGCCGGGTTTAGGGTTTGACCCTAAGAGACAGTTTCCGGTTCATGAACGATGAAACGTCGGAATCGCACGTCTACGTCGCCGCCATATTGCGACAGGCAACAAACAAGAAAAATCATGTTGTGTAGTTTATCCAGCCATTATATACTGTTAATTTATTTAAATCCCTTACATGTTTTACTTAATGTGTGCTATTTACATGATTATGATCACATTTTGATGTATTCCGCTGTAATATCTTGTTACATTTACTAAATTAATTTTTTAAGTTATATAATGAAAATTCAACAGAAAGATTACAATTCCAACAAAAATAATTTCCAAAAAATAGGAATAGGAGCAAAATGTTCACATTATTTTCAAACATAAATGTGACACGTGAAGAGCCGATACATATAATGTGAGCTTCGGTAAAATTATACAGATTTAGTGCACTTTCAAATAAGACTTTTAAAAACAACATTTAAGAATAAAAATTTTAGCAGTATTATCAAATTATTCTTTATTTTCAGAGTAAAAACCAAATCTAATAGTCTGAAAAGCAAATTACTTTTTTTCTAAGTTATGCAAAAATTTTTTTAGATATATTGCAAGAGTAAAATTGATGTTCAACTGTTTTGATTTACAAATTACATGAAGTGCATGTTTTTCAGTGTTGAAGAAAGTCTTTGGTTTTTAAAACCGCTTTTACTACTTCTCAATTAATTTCTTCGGTTTTAAGAGAAACTGGACAAGTAATGTATTTCTATTGTTTTGGAATATGGTTAAAAGAAATTAAGAAAATGATAAACACGGAATTTATTCCCCACACCACCAGGGGGCGATAAAACCGTGTGAAAATAGCTGAAGTGAAGAAGCGGTAGGTGGGAAATGCGCATGTGCAGAAGAATGTTTACACGATAGGAGAGTTTACAAGGACACAACGAGATTCTGTGTTTCTGTGTTGAAAAAGCTGAAGAAAACAGGGATTCGTCTGCGGGCAGAGTTTCGGTAAAATGGCCTGTTTGAGTCCGGTTCTGTCCGGCAGAACCAGGCTGGTCCGATACCTCTCCGGGATCAAGGTGTTGGTCCACAGCATGGCTGCTAGCAGACCGGTCTCTGCAGCTGCTGCCTGCTCCGTAAAGAACTATGATCTGGTCCGAACCAGAACAGCTGGGTCCGACCAGAACCCGGCCGTTCCGGACCGTCACATTTACCTGTGTGATCCAGCGGGCCTGCAGCGCCCCTTGGTGGGAGAAGGAGAGCACAGCAGGAGAAACGGGCTCTCGGGTTTCCAGGTAACTGATGAAGTTCTTCCGTCCGAACCTCCCGGTTCCGACTCCAGGGTGGAGTGTGCCATCCTGTCCTGCCCGGAAGCATTAAGAAGAGACTTCCTGTCCATGTTCCCGGAGGCTCCGGAGTCCGACATGACGGTCATCACGGTGACCCAGAAAACCCGGAGCGACATGACGTCATGGAGCGACGCAGTGGAGCGCGAGCGGGAGGAGAAGCTGGAGACGTTCATCCACGGTGCGCGGGAGATCTGCGGGGCCCTGCAGGCCGACGGCTTCTGGGCTGACTTCATCGACCCGTCCTCCGGCCTGGCCTTCTTCGGCTCCTACACCAACAACACGCTGTTTGAAACGGATGAGCGCTACGCCCAACTGGGCTTCCGCATCGAGGACCTGGGCTGCTGCCGGGCCGTCCGCCATTCGCTCTGGGGGACGCACGTCTTTGTCGGGACGATTTTCACCAGCGCCACGGCCGGAGCCTCCGTCCTGGAGAAGCTGCTCAGCATCTAAACACAGCAGAACAACTGATTCTTTCAACTTTTTCACTTCATGAACGTCCGAAATGTTGACAAACTTAAATAAAATAGTTTTCATTAAGAGAAAAGTAAAGAAACAGTTAATTTTTGGAAAATATGATTGTCAAAAGGTGCCATAATTCAATGAATGGTTGCAATCACTAGTTTGACAGTATCTCAAGTATTTACAGCAAAAAAAACTGATAAATTATTGTGTTTCTCAGCCATATTGTCCACCTATATATACTGGACTATACTTTTTAGAATAAATTCTTGACCTGTTTTAAATCGTTATGAAAATGTTTGCCCTTCTGGCACTTCAAAGTCAGGTAGTTAAGTGGCTGCTTGAGGCCTCCGTGCCACCAGGGGGCCCCAAGAGCAGAAAGATAGCGTGATGAAAGTATGTTTAAAATAACATTGGATAATACCAACTAAATGCCATTACTCATGGAAAAACTATTTCTATATTGTTTTTATAGTTACATGAATAATGTTTAATTTGTTGATGGCTGCTGGTGGGGAAATATGACATATCAAAGTTGTTTGCTGTAAGTTCAGTGTTTATCAGCTGATGTGACTTTCAAATAGTTAAAAAAAATACAGCACATTTCAACACCACCAATTCTGCATATCAAAATCTATTTTTTAGTTTGTTTCTCCTCTTAGGTTAAAATAACCATAATAACACTGATGTGATGTAAGCTAATTACAATGATGCTAATGAGCGTTAGCTTAGGAAGGATGAAGCATCTGGTGTCGGTACGGTACCCCTGAGATGAAAATCAGCTTAGGGACCCAGAAAGGTTTGGACCGGCCCTGGACAATTGGCCAGAAGCTGTAATCTGGACCCAAACATCTCTACTAGAAGATGTAGAGATGGTTTGACCCGGCCCAGCTGGCGCACTGCCGGACCAGCTGCAGCGGGTATCGATCCGGACCAGCGGGTATCGATCCGGACCAGCTGGTATCGATCCGGACCAGCTGGTATCGATCCGGACCAGCTGGTATCGATCCGGACCAGCTGTCAGGTGTTTGCTGTCTGTGTCCCTGGAAGACTCTCCGTCATGTTGGGACCGGCGGCCTCAGACGGTGACCTTTGATGTTTATTGTTGTGAAGCAGATCAAAGTCTTAAAGACCGCAGCGCCGCAGTTTCAGAACCATCAGAACCAGCACCGCTCTGAGGAAACAGCAGATTATTTACCTACTCTGACAAAACGCCGTTAGCATTAGCTGTAAAAAGCTCGGCCATCTCGTGAAGAATAGCTGAAAATCCTCCAGCATCGCTGCTTTATCCTCGCCCCGGCAGCGCGAGGCCGCAGCGGGACAGTCATTCATATTTTTATCCATCCGGGATAAAATTAGCCCAGGTAAACACAGCTTGTTGTGCAGCAAAAGGAGGCAGACATACCTGCTGCTGAAAATAACAGAGCAGCCGTCTGACCGCTGATGACAGCCAGCTGAGCCCGGCGGGCTGACACACCGACCCACTAATCTGGTTCCGCTCCAGCGGCTCTCTGCTCTGTTTGGGCCCTGAATACATCACAAAGACTCACCTGAGCCCATTGTTACCGCTGCGCCCAAAATACCCGCTTATTCCAGTTCTGCTCCCTCACGGCATGAGACAGCACCCAGAGAGGACAACCCCAGCTTTTATTCTGAAAATCCGAATTAAGCAACCAGAATCAGCTCGGTTCGGTCCAGTAGAATCTTTAGAGCTAATCTGGTTTTCCAGATCTGAACTGGAGAGTTCCTGTAAAATCTGGCAGGTCAAAAAACATAAAGGTGTGTTTTTTAATCCACTTTAAACCAAATTCTATAGAAAGTCTGGTTCGGCTGATGAGGTGTGAATGCTAAATGACCTCTGACCTCTGGTCCTCCAAACCTCGGTCTGGGTGAACTCTGGTTCGGTTTGAATGCATATGTGAACTCCAAGCAGACCGGAGACCAAACCAAGAAGTGGACTATAGCGCAGGGCATTCTGGGTAAAAACAACCAAAACAAACGTGCTATCCTAGCGATCGCAGGAGAAATGGCTCCTGGTCTTTAGCTAAAGACTAAATCTTTCTACCGATCGGCATTTTATCATTAGCACAACGAATATTTACAGGTAGCACTTTAGCGGAACAAACATTTACATTAGTGCTTCAGCATTAGCAGAACTAATGTCTCTGATGAGTGCTTTAGAGTTAGCACAGCTACCTTTTTAGTGGTGCCCACTGTTGAATTCTGTCTAAAAGAAACTAATAAAATCTCTTTTCTTCTCCAAACGAATAAATACAACATCTAGAGTCATATCGACCCATAAAAACAATTTAGTGTACAACAAGTTTTAGGTGGAACCCATGAGTTTTCTGGAACAGCTGCTCAGTTTGTCTGTTTAATCTGAACCTCACAGAAGCTTCATGCTTCCTCTGATCGTCGGATGGAGATAAAGTCCAGATTTATTTTTGGGACTTTTGATCAGATTCAATGAAAGAAATGGGAAAAAGTCGTGAACAAAGAAAAACTTTGAAAGATATTCAGAAATCCTGGAGATTCACCGCCAGTGGCCACTTTATTAGGTACACAGTACTCTTCTGTTTGACTGAGCCCAGGTTTCAGGTGTCGCTCTGCAGATCCACCTTGTCTAAATATTGATCATCTCTGTCTCTGAACAGCCTGAGATGAGCCAGAAAATCATGTAATGAACTGAAGCGATCTGCATCCCAGTGAACCTCGGCCAGTTCACTCTGACTCTCTGCTGTAAAGTTTAAACCTGAACTTTCTGCATGTTTTCTCTGTGAACCTGGAGCCCCTGACCTCCCTCAGGTCCTTCAGGTCAGAACAGGTTCATCTGCGCTCTGATTGGGATCTGAAGCATGTAGACACACTTTTCAGTTCTTCATTGTTTCTTCTGAAGCAAATAAAGAAGTTTGCAAAATGCAAGACATTAAAAATTGAATGTTTTTTGATGCATGAAGTTAAACTGGACTCTCATCCTGCAGATGAAGCGATGGGAATGTGAGGCTCTGCCCCCTCCTTTGTTTGTGCCAGAGGGAGAAGTGAAACAGGCCAGAGAGCATTTTTGTTTCTTTCACAACATGCCTGGTCGGTCCTCCGAATCTGGACGGATCATTCTGGAATCCTTCAGCTCTAAAACAACATCAGCTCAGAAACACAACGCTACTGGGATTAGTGGCAATTATTCATCCCTGCAGATCCAAAAACATCTCCATGAACAATAAAGCCCAGAGAAACCAGAGAGGCCTCCAGCTGATCAGATCCACCTCAGTGTTTGTTACCTGATGGAGCTGCAGCCCGTAATTACACCTCTGCTCCGCTCTGTTGACAAACCGGAGAAATGCAAGTCATCCATGGAAACCGAACCTTCTCCTTCCTGCAGCTGCTTTATGTTAGCAACGTTTAAAATGTCCAAATCCTTCAAAGGTTTCTGCAGCTTCCTGTGGAACAAAGCAGATCAATAAAAATATATAGATTAACTGGAATCTGTTAATGCAAATTCCTGTTAGTTAGATTTAATTCAGTTAACGAAATTGTACAGTATAGAACAGTACACTGTATAAATATGCAGAAACTAGAACAACAGTTAAACTTAATCTTTAAGAAAACACAAAAAACTCACTAAATAATTCACAGGAGAGAAGTCAAAGACAATAAAAATATTTACAGAAGAAATAACTAAAAAAAAAGCAAAGACAGAAATAATCTAAAGTCTGGATCCAATGAACAATCAGCAGACGAAAACATTCTGACATTAAATAAATAGCCTACTTCATTATTTTATGGACTAATTTGTATATTATTTTTGGTAATATGAAACTATATATTTAATTTATTGTAGTTATTCATTTTTAAAATGTTTTTATCACAGTTTTTATTGCTTTTAATCCAATTAGTTGGTATTTTATATGGTCCAAAAATCTAATAAAATTATGTTTTGTCTTCTTTACAGAATAGTTTGAAACATGAGCCATGGCAGCGCTGACGACGCAGAGCGTCACTTTCTCTAAAAGTCATGCAGTTTTCTAAAAAAATGTTTGCAGCTGCAGCAGATGTGCAGTTTTAAACTTTTTCTAGAGAAACTTTCCAGAAACTGGAGACGGATCGTCTGCAGAAACAGTACAAAGAAACAAAAAGACGATATTTCTCTAATTCACAGAAAAACTAAACTTTCCTCTGAAGGGCCTCCAGATCTGGAAGCTCATTAATTATTGGCACAACGTCAGAGATGAAGTTACCTCTTTAATATTTAAGGAGTGTTGAGGTTTTGCTGCACAGCTTCCTGGAAGCCCAGACGTCCTGCTGCATATTGTCCTGAAGGCCTCTGAGCGGCCTAGTGACCTCTGACCTCTCTGGAGAACATCATGTAGATTGTATATTAATGCTAATCTATGATCCACGTACATTTTTGAGCATTTGCATATTTTTAAATTTAGTTTTAAAACATGTTAAAAAAGTATTAAGATGTAATTTTTTTGTTTTGCTTTTAGCTAAACATGGAAAATGTTTAATTAAATTTTTAAATCAAAAATTCAACTTGATCAGTTTCTCACAAGTTACCAAAACAGAAACCAGATAAAATGGATGAAAATATTTTTTTTCTGCAGCTTTCTCACACACTCCGGCCGTTCTGGAGGCTGAGGTCCGAGTTTCCACTGCAGAGATGTTTCAGATTAATTTTCTGTCCTGGAATACAGAAGTTATGACTTTGAATTACAAATGGAAACACACAGTTCATTTTGTCCAAAATCTGTCAAGTCATTGTGTTGTTCTGTTTTTCCTGTTTCCAATGCTGCAGCTGCTGCAGCACCACCAGCACCAGCAGCTGCTGCAGCACCACCAGCACCAGCAGCAGCTGCAGCAGCAGCAGCTGCAGCACGGTCCTCCATGCTGATGCTACTGTTCCAGAACTTCCCAGGAACCAGCAGGGTTTGAGCCTGGCTTATTCCTGAACATGACCAGGACTGTTCAGTTAACAAAGTTAGAATCTGATGCTATGAGTTTAATCTTTGCTTTTTTTGAGCTCAGTTTGTTCACAACTCAGTGATTGTAAGCTTAGCCGTTTGAACTTTAAGCCCAAATTTCCCAAATTCAACCAAATTAATCAATTAAATTGCTGCTAAAGTTCTGAATAGGAAGAGGGCAACCCAATCAAATTCTGTTTCAACCTTTCTTCGGCATTGATCACAAAAGTCATTTTGGTCATATATTTCTGGTTCCTCTTGGTAAAAATCATTTATCTATTTGTGAACTGATTTTGACAGATTTTATCCTTTTTAGATGTAAACATGTTGATAATGGAGGCACTTGAAATAAAGAAAAGTCACCAAACATGAAAAGAAAATGACTAAAACCGGTTTTTATCGGAGCTCCAGTCCTCTAACAGCCTTTCGTGAAGGCGCGTTCCGCCATTTTTAACCCTCACTTCTCTGTCGTTCTTCCTTATGAGCGCGTGCGGTGGGGAGTGCACCGCGTTTGTTTGTGCCCCCATGCAAATGGTGACGTCACAGCGTGGGTATATGTAACGGCGGGGACGTAAACAGAGAGCAGCAGAGGAGAGCGGACGGAGCCACGGTCCGAAGCCGGACAGAGAAGCAGCCATTCCCCGTCTGTTCTGGGTCGAACCCATCCGTCAGAACATAAGAACATTTCTTTCCAACTTCAGCTACAGTGTTAGCTAAGTTCGGAAGGGAGAAAAGGGGAGAAACGTCGCGTTTTCTTTTGATTTTTCTGCTTCTTGCTGCCGACGGTTGGACGCAGAGGTAGCAGAGGGTCCGCTCCTTTCCAGCACAAAAGAAGGAAAATCAGGCTGTTTAAAACGCTTTAAAATGGAAACTACTGCACCCAAGAAGGCGACATGCACTGGTGAGATGTTATTTATACAACGATATTTGTGTAATTACCCAGGGGCAATAATAACAATAATAATAATAATAATAATAATAATAATATCTCTTCAGAATCCATCAGACATTTCTTCACTTCAGCCAAGTTTCTTATTTACATGGGCCATGCACTGTCAACATGGGTGAGTAGAGCTGAAATATTACCTGTAAATATGATTAATTTATTATAATAAACCAAATATTTTGGCAGTTTGGTTCACCTGAAAGAGAAATATCTGTTCTCCTTGTTTGTGTAGTTTCCAAATCTGTCTAATTATAGAAAGTAAAAAATGTAGTATTCTTTATCATATTATCTAAAAGAAAAAAACGCTTTAAATATGTCTATAAATTGATATACATGAAGACTACTTTTTCTTTTATTTTAAATGAACTAGTCATTTAAGGTTTTGTCCTGTTGGTTGTTTTTTGTTCCAAAAAAAAAACTATTTTACAGATATTTTTTGCTTCTAAAGAATCTTAGATTCAAACAAAACATGAAACTCCTTTTCTTCTGCATTTCATTGGAAAAATAAATGCATCACAGAACAAAACTGTGATTATTGTAGAAAAACAGTTTATGTTTGTAAGTTCTTTATATATTTTCATATCAAGCTTCCTTTATGGAAACGGCCCTGAACATTTTTTTGAATGTTGAGTTTCCAGATTTGCAGCTAATTACAGCCAGATATGTAAATGTGTTTTATGGAAATGTAAATAAATAAAAAAGTGAGACGGAAAGTAGAAATATGAAATGTCTGGATGTGCGTCTGCTTGCAGGGTGACCGGATGTGGAACTTTGCGGTGGCCGTTTTCCTGGTGGAGCTGTACGGGAACAGCCTGCTGCTCACGGCCGTTTACGGCCTGGTGGTGGCCGGGTCCGTGCTGCTGCTGGGTGCCAACATCGGCAACTGGGTGGACAGGAACCCCCGGCTGAAAGGTCAGTGTCTGAACGCCCAACATGGGTTTGGTCAGGTGTGTTTGGTTTGGTCAGGTGTGTTTGGTTTGGTCAGGTGTGTTTGGTTTGGTCAGGTGTGTTTGGTTTGGTCAGGTGTGTTTGGGTCGGAGCGTTTTGCCCGGTCCGGTCTGACGTGGCCCGGTGTTTCCACAGTGGCCCAGACGTCGCTGCTGGTCCAGAATAGTTGCGTCATCACCTGCGGCGTTCTGCTGATGCTGGTTTTCCACTTCAAGGCCCAGCTGGTGGAGCTCTACAATGGCTGGATTCTGGTAAGATCCACTGGAAACAGTTTATCAATCAGCAATAAATCAATTCATCACATGATAAAATAAAAACTCAATCATTTCTATTTGCATGATTTACCGTTTTCTCTTTCTACCACAAACTGGATGATAAAAGTTTTCGGTCTGAAGTTTTGGTCTCAGTTTTGTTTCCAGTCATTTCATAATTCATTTGTTGTTTCTGTTGTTTGTTTATTTATTAAAGTGTTTATTATTTGAAGATGGCCTCAAAACAACATAATCGTTTATTGCAGCTAACTTTATCATGACAGGCCTAGTTAATGACCGCAAACCTAGAAACAGGACGGAACCTAGAAACTGAAAAGTGTGGCGGGTGGTCCGGTTGTTTGGTTTGGAGCTGCAGGCGTGCCGACTCGGCAGGCCGGCCCGGGTCAGGACAAAGGCATTCTGTCTGCCGTGTGTGTGTGTGTGTGTGTGAGTGTGTGGGAGGGGGACGCTGAGTGAAGCTGCAGTGTCCAGTTGAAGGCCACCCAGTCAGCATGTTGCCCAGTCAGCAGGTTGCTCATGTGACTGAAAACGGAGGAAAATCCTTCCCTGATCCGCCTGCTGACAGATTCCTGTTGCCATGCCGACCGGAGCAGCTGAGCCCTAAACTTGTTTTACAACATGTCAGTTTGAGTCGTTAAGACGCCTTTATTACGGCGCAGCTGACCTGCAGCGTTCGCCTTCTGCTACCTGCTAATTATTTACAGACAATTATAGATTTTTTCCCCAAAAAAAGAAATCGATTCTGGTCGGTTTGCATAACCTGGCAGGAGAGCAGAACTCGACCTTTGAGTTTAGTTTCTTTTTGTCAAAAATATTTGCTTTGACTGGCAGAACTTTCAGGTCCTGAACGAAAGTTTCCTTCAAAATACACGATAAAGGAGTGAATGATAATAATATTCAATTATTTAACAAATTTAGTTTAAAAAGCTGCTCCAGTTCTTTCATTTACAGTTTAAAAATCAGCATTTTTATTTACAAACATTTAAATATTTACTCATATTCAGTTAAAGTAAATCCCAGCAAATTGGGCGGAGCCAAGAGAGACATGGCCAAATGGGCCAAAAAATAAAAATAATAAAAGAAATAAACTCCATTACTTTAAACTTTGTGAAAAAATGTAATGACTTCTTATCAAAAAACTTTTTTCTGTTGTTCGGAAATAAGAATTTAACTGTTTAGGCGCCGTTTGACCAACAGAGGGCAGCACTGAGATGCTTTTAGGCAAAACGACGCAGAAGAAAAGTTTTGCGCAAAAATGTTAAAATCTGCACAGAAACATGAAGATAGAGTCGTAATCAAGTACTTAGCAATTATTTCATGTTAAGTTTTATAAAATGAGTTAAAACTGGATTTGCTTTTCTAAACAATAAATTGTTGATTTTGATATTTAAAAAAGAGTTAAATTATTTATTTGCATTTTTAATGTTTTTCCAATATTATATAAAAAGGTTTAAGAAGTGAAATAAAAAATGTGCAGAATGTGTTTTTTTAATCTGATTAATCGTCATAAAAATCCATTAATTGACAGAATCAATAGACTAAATGATTAGTTGTCATAATTGATTAGTCATTAGAATATTTAGTTGTCAGAATAATCTGTAAAATTGATTAATCGTGTTAAAATACTGGTTGGTTGTGTTCTGTTGTGCATTTCCGTGTTGGCTTAACGACCTCCTCATGTGATCACATCCTTCCTTCAAACATCCCACAATCCTTCACTGCATCATCATCACATGACCAACAGAACCACATGACCAGGCGCCTCCTGAAACACAACGATGGTTTTTAATATCAGTTTTACTCGTCAGACGACATGTTAATGCAGAAGTTTGTAGTTTTGTTGCATTTAATGAATGTAGGAAAAATCAGCTTTGTCAGGATTGAACCGCAGTCAGAGGAGTTCAGGGGTTAAATCCTGGTGTGTTTCTCCTGCAGACCGTCTGCTACATCCTGGTCATCAGCATCGCCAACGTGGCCAACCTGGCCAGCACGGCCACCTCCATCACCATCCAGAGGGACTGGGTGGTGGTGGTGGCCGGCCAGGACAGCAGCAGCCTGGCCGGTGAGTTTCCGCTCGTATCTCTGAGTGTCAGACTTTGGACCGCCGCGCTGCTGACTCGCTCTCATTGCTTTATGTCCTCCTGATTGTTCTGAGCTATTTAAGAGATTTGCTGCGGTGAACCCGCTGACCCAATGGCGTTTCCCCTCCCGCAGACATGAATGCCACGGTGCGGATCATCGACCAGCTCACCAACATCCTGGCGCCCATGCTGGTGGGCCAGATCATGGCGTTCGGCTCGCACTTCGTGGGCTGCGGCTTCATCTCCGGCTGGAACCTGGCCTCCATGTGCGTGGAGTACGGCCTGCTGTGGAAGGTTTACCAGAAGACGCCGGCGCTCGCCCTGAAGGCCGGACACAAGGAGCCGCAGCACGAACTCAAGCAGCTCAGCCCCCACAAAGGTACCGGCGCCCTGACCTCTGACCCCACACACACACACACACACACACACACACACACACACACACACACACACACACACACACACACACACTTCCTGCTCGACCACTTCGTCCCATTCATGCAGTTTGCTGTGGAGTTCTACAGCCAGACTGAGAAAAATGATTTGATTATGAGGAAAAGGCGAAAATACAAGAAAAGATCAGGATATCAGAGAGAGCAGAGAAAATGTCTGATTCTTATCGAAGCTCTTTCTTCTGGTAGTATTAAGCCTTTATTGTCATAATTTAAACTTGTGATGCTGATCCAAAGCTTCCTGTTTCCCTGACAGACTGTGAGAACGGCCAGAGTCCTGAGGAATCATCTCAGCCGCTGATGGACGCCGTGGCGCCCGGCGCCGCGGAGCCCGGCGAGGCGGCGGGCTGCTGCGGCGCGGCGAGCCAGCCGCTGCGGACCTTCAGGGCCGGCTGGGTGGCCTACTACAAGCAGGACATCTTCCTGGCCGGCATGTCGCTGGCCTTCCTCTACATGACGGTGCTGGGCTTCGACTGCATCACCACGGGCTTCGCCTACACACAGGGCCTCAACGGCTCCATCCTCAGCCTGCTGATGGGCGCCTCCGCCATCTCCGGCATCTGCGGCACCGTGGCCTTCACTTGGATCCGCAAGAAGTGCGGCCTGATCCGGACGGGCTTCATCTCCGGCACGGCGCAGCTCTGCTGCCTCCTGCTGTGCGTCTTCTCTGTCTTCGCCCCCGGAAGCCCCTTCGACCTGAGCGTGTCGCCCTTCCAGGACCTGTACGCCCACCTGATGGGGGAGCAGAGCCTGCCGGAGGCCGAGCACAGCCTGGGCGCCGCCTTCAGCACCAACGCCACCACGCCGCCGCCGCCGGCCCACGAGCCGCCGCCGCTGCAGTCCTACATGTCCGTCAGCCTGCTGTTCGCTGGCGTCATCGCCGCAAGAGTCGGTGAGCAGATCCCCGTTCCCTAAACCGCTGTTCCCTCATCCTTTCTTCACTTTCTCCTGCTAAGCTGCCAGACTTTCTTTAATCTCTGCTAATCCCAGTCTCTCTGTGGACTCCGGCTGGCGACCTTTGACCCAGTCCTCAGTGGGTCCTGGTGCAAAAAAAAGCAGCAAAAACAAAAAAACTCCTTATTTTAAGACCAAGAAAAAATACTTTAATTACAAGATTAAAGTCGTAATATGAGAAAAAATATACAAAATAAAATAATAAGAAGAATGAAATTAGAATAAGAGAATAGTAAAGATTTTAAAGTTGTAATAATACAACAGTAATTTGTTAATAGTCATGATATTACCAGAATAAAGTTGTAATAATTATAGATGTTGAGATTCTAAAGTCAAATCAGTCAGAGATTAATAATCTGATTGTCCTGATAATCTGGAGCTGGTTGGATTCAGTTTGCTGCGTCGGCATGTTTCCTTCCTCTCCTGATAAAGTGAGCGGCCGTTGCCGCGGCGCCGTGGGGTCGGCGTGCCGCGTATCTCCTCCGGATGACGAAGTCATATTTGCAACCTTTGAAGCCAATAATGTTCCAGAATGAGCCACTGCAGAGTGAAGTGGCTTTAATGAGGCAGTAAATCAGACTGGAACCAACTGCTGCTTCCTCTGCCCTGCAGGTCTGTGGTCCTTTGACCTCACCGTGACCCAGCTCATCCAGGAGAACGTGATCGAGTCGGAGCGCGGCGTGATCAACGGCGTCCAGAACTCCATGAACTACCTCCTCGACCTGCTGCACTTCATCATGGTGATCCTGGCGCCCAACCCCGAGGCCTTCGGCCTGCTCGTCATCATCTCCGTGTCCTTCGTGGCCATGGGTCACGCCATGTACTTCCGCTTCGCCTTCAAGAGCCTGGGCAGCCGCCTCTTCCTGTGCTGCTCGCCGGAGCAGAAGGCGGAGACGGACGCCTCGCCCCCCACCACCGTGTAGAGCCGCCATTACAGAGACTGTGACCCAGCCGGACCGCCCTGCCTCTCATTCACCCAACTAACACCAACGCTTGTAGCTGTTAGCGTCCTGATTGTAGCTGTTAGCGTCCTGATTGTAGCTGTTAGCGTCCTGATTGTAGCTGTTAGCGTCCTGATGCTGGATAGACGGGTTAGCGTCACAGAAAACTAGCTTGTAGCTTTAGCTAAGATGGGGTTTGCTTATTAACACATAGTTTAGTCGAGGCTCCGCCTCCTCCATTCGACCCGAGGTACGACGTCCTCCCGTTGGCCGGCCGTACGCGGCGGCGGCGGACGGTCAGGGAAGCGGGCGATGGGGCGCGGGTTGAACGCCTCTCGCCGGTGCTGCGGAGACGCCTCCTACTTAACCAAACTCTCTGGCCTCTTAAAGGGTCCGACTATATTTATTCACTAACTTTATCAGCAGTATTGTGTTTTTCTTGTGCCAAACAAGAACTCGCGCACCGCAATAATAGCTCTTAGTTACCAAAGTCTGGTGAAAAAGGAAGTGAGGGAAGCCAGGTCTCTGCAGTACGTCTCCGCGCCTGCGGGTGGCAGCACCACCGCAGGCAGGCTGAGCTCTTTCTCCCATTACAAGAGAAGAATATCGTCTTTTCAGGTAGTTTGCAATAATGTTTCAGTTCTTCAGTGATTTCTGTTGTGATTGTCGTTACTCAGGCACTTTATGTGATTGACGTTTGTCATTCCACTCTGATCATCGGGCACTCGTTCAGTTTTTTAGTTTCTTTTTGCACAAAGTTGAAGCCCCGCCCACTAACCACGGTCTGCCCTCAGTCACGAGTCGTCTGCGGTGGAAGACAACAAAGGCACATATTATAAACACTTAGCAGCGCGTTCGCCAGGAGAAACTGCCAGTTCCTCAAATTACAAACGTCTCCATCAGCCACACTGACCAGCCGCCACTTCCTGTCGCTGAAGCTTCATGTCAGACAGATTCGTCGTTCTTTGTTTTCCTGAACTTGGTTTTAAGAAATGGTCTTCAGAAAAGACTCAACAGTTTTCTTTGGACTTTGGCTGTTGATAATTTGTTGCAGTTCACAGAGTTTTCCTTTAGCCTGAAGCTAGAAACAGCTCAGGCTGTCATTCACACCTGGAGGCCGTAGTCCCGCTCTGATGACCTTTGCCTCATGTCAAAGGTCATCCTTTATTGGTCTCAAGGCCGCTAGAGCCAATAACACCTTTTTTTAAAAAAAAGACCCTCATGGAGATGAACAGAAGAAAATTCAACCTGTATGATTCAGTTATAATCCTCAGCCAGAGTCCAAAAAACCCAAAAGCTTCAGAAAGCCTGAAGAACTATTGATCAAGACCAAAATAAGCTGCTGATCAAGTCAAACTTAGAATCTTTGGACCCAAAATGCTTTTCATTTTGGGTCCAAACAGATCAAGTTCTTTTAAATTTTAGATGGTCTTGAGTAAAACTCTGCAGACTTTCTGGAGGTTTTTCTTTCTTTGGACCTTTGCTGCCGTTTCAGCTGAGCATGAGGCTAACCTCAACATTCTGGCTCCAACAGAACCTGAACAAATGTTTTTACTGGGACTTTATTTGAGTTCTGGGATGAAAATAAGTAAAAAAGCAAAGAAAGTCCAATGAAAACTCCAGAAAGTCTTTAGAACCAAGTGTAGACTGGTTTAAAAGATGACACAGAGGTAAAATATGAAGAATTTGTGGCAGAATCGGAACCTTTTCTAGTTAAATCTGGTCAGAATAATCCAGATTATTGTGGTTTTGGGCGATGCGGGTCGATATAAGCTACAGAGCAAATCAAGACGAATGAATATTTAACCCCAAAGGTCTGAACAGTTCTTTACCTTATAAATAAAACTTTATAGCTTTATCCGCTTCCTGTCTGTGTCTGAACGCCTTACTGGAAACCTGCCGACCGCCGCGTAACGCACACAGAACCGAACCGGGTCATCAGAACCGGCCCGGAGCGGAGCAGAACCGAGGGAGTCCTAGTCAGGATTATCACTCACTAACTCCATGTTAACATCAGGTCTGAGTCGACTTTAGCTTAGAGGAATAGAAATAAATATGAACCGTTTGTTTTTTAACTGTTTTTATATCTTGTTGTTTCTGTGCTAATTTGTGCTTTTATTGCATTTTATTTGAAAACACCTGCTCTAATCTCCTTTACTTTAATATATATATGTGTGTGTGTGTGTGTTGTATATAAACATACAGTATTGTAGTTTTTTAGTTAAGAGCGTGAAATCATAAAGGAATCAGGTTTGTGTAAAAATCACACTCCAGTAGATGAAGAGGTTCAGAAATAAAGAACTGGATGAAAACCAGGCTGTGTGTCGAGTCTTCAGTGTGTGTGTGTGTGTGTGTGAGCTCTCTGAAGGTATCCAGTGTCAAAGTGCTGAAACTGGACTGTAACCAGAGCTGAGAGACAAAGACTGACCTGGATTCGCTCAGTGATGGCGGAGGAGTCTAGTTCAGCAGGAACGACCTGCAGATTCGACTCCGACTTTCATGAACTCGACTCCTTACCGACGGAAAGAGGAGCTAAGAAAAGGCTGAGTCACGATGATAAATTTAGCTGGACAATAAATTGTCCCAGAAGTTACTGTGATAAACAATAATATTGTTGTTTTGAGACCATTTTAACTAATGTGAAGATAATTACAAAAGAATGCAAGAACACAAAAAGCAATAAAAGGACATCTGGCGGAGTCCCCTGTGAGGCCGAGCTTTAACTCCCATCTCCAGCAGAACTTCGAACACGTTCCTGGGCAGGTGGGGGACATTGAGTCTGAGTGGACCATGTTCTGTACCTCCATTGCTGAGGCGGCTTATCAGAGCTGCGGCCACAAGGTTGTTGGTGCCCGTCGTGGCGGCAACCCTCGTTTCCGTTGGTGGACACCTTCGGTGAGGGATGCTGTCAGGCTGAAGAAGGAGTCCTATCGGGCCTTTTTGGCCTGTGGGACTCCAGAAGCAGCTGATTGGTACCGGCGGGCGAAGCGGCATGCGCCTCGGATGGTCGCTGAGGCGTTGGAGGAGTTTGGAGAGGCCATGGAGAAAGACTTCCATACGGCTTTCAGGCGGTTCTGGTCCACCATCCGGCGTCTCAGGAGGGGGAAGCAGTGCAGCACCAACACTGTTTATAGTGGGGGTGGTGTGCTGCTGACCTCGACTCGGGACGTTGTGGGCCGATGGGCAGAATACTTCTTAGACCTCCTCAATCCCACCAACATGCCTTCTGTTGAGGAAGCTGAGCCAGGGGACTCTGGGTTGGGCTCTCCAATCTCTGGGGACAAGGTCGCCGAGGCGGTTAAGAAGCTCCTAGGTGGCAGGGCCCCTGGGGTGGCAGGGCCCCTGGGGTGGCAGGGCCCCTGGGGTGGCAGGGCCCCTGGGGTGGCAGGGCCCCTGGGGTGGATGAGATCCGCTCCGAGTTCCTTAAGGCTCTGGATGTTGTAGGGTTGTGTTGGCTCACGCGACTCTGCAATATCGCATGGACATCGGGGGCAGTTCCCCTGGATCGGCAGACCGGGGTGGTGGTCCCCCTGTTCAAAAGGGGGACCGGAGGGTGTGCTCCAATTACAGGGGGGTCACACTCTTAAGCCTCCCTGGTAAGGTCTATTCAGGGGTCCTGGAGAGGAGGGTCCGTCGGATAGTCGAACCTCGGATTCAGGAAGAGCAGTGTGGTTTTCGTCCTGGTCGTGTAACACTGGACCGGCTCTACACCCTCAGCAGGGTCCTGGAGGGTTCTGGGAGTTCGCCCAACCAGTCTACATGTGTTTTGTGGACTTGGAGAAGGAGTTTGACCGTGTCCCTCGGGGAGCCCTGTGGGGGTTCTCTGGGAGTGTGGGGTACCGGGCCTTTTGATATGGACTGTCAGGTCCCTGTGTGACCGGTGTCAGAGTCTGGTCCGCATTGCTGGCAGTAAGTCGGGCTCGTTACCGGTGAGAGTTGGACTCCGCCAAGGCTGCCCTTTGTCACCGATTCTGTTCATTACTTTCATGGACAGAATCTCTAGACCAGCCAAGGCGTTGAGGGGATCCGTTTTGGTGGCCTTAGGATCGTATCTCTGCTTTTTGCGGATGATGTGGTCCTGTTGGCTTCATCAGGTCGTGATCTGCAGCTCTCGCTGGAGCGGTTTGCAGCCGAGTGTGAAGCGGCCGGGATGAGGCTCAGTGCCTCCAAATCCGAGGCCATGGTCTTGAGCCGGAAAAGGGTAGAGTGCCTTCTCCGGGTCAGGGGGGTCGTCCTGCCCCAAGTGGAGGAGTTTAAGTATCTGGGGATCTTGTTCACAAATGAGGGAAAAAGGGAGCGTTTTAATGGGCGCTTTCTTCTTTTATTTACAATTTTGACTTCCAATGATTCACTTCCTGCTGAAGAGCCCCCTGGTGGTTGAAGAAAAATACACATATAAGCCGCACCAGGCTATAAGCTGCAAGGTTCAAAGCTTAGAAAAAAGTAGCGGCTTATAGTCCGGAAAATACAGTAAATATTTAGCTTGCTAATGTTATCAAACTGCATATTTAGCTTGATAAACTAAATATCCATGGTAATTAAATATTAAGTTTTAAACAGACATTTATAAATGAATGAATAACCACAGCCCTCACTGGCTCACACTTTTCCCATAATGCATCCTGCTGTCAGGTGTTGCTTACTGAAAAGGAGCAGATGGAAACAACCATCCAAGTAAACGGGGCCCAAACACAAATGCATGCCACACTTTTTAGATATTATTTGTAAAAATTGATCACTCCGTCTGTTACATCCTCTGAAGTTTGCCTCCTGACAGATAAAAACTGGACGTGGTTTTTCACCCAGATGCAGCTCCGCTAACATCAGTCCAGCCGCCATCTTGATTCTAGAGAGAAGAGGCTTCCTCCGTCCTTCAGTGTTTTTCTGATCTGTGATGACCTTTGACCTGCTAACCAAGGGCTGTGGAGCTGCACCGTCATGGTGTTAGGTTCTGCAGAAACCAGCAGGAACTGGATGCGAGAACTGGGATAAAATTATTTGATGGTGCTGACGGCGGTGAAAGTCCAGCAGCAGGAACTGGGACTGGAGAAAAGTTCCTGTTTATGAAAAACATTTCTGAAAATATGAGAGGTCAGCTCACTAACATCTGACATGTCATGAGGTGATGAGGACGACGGTTTGGACCAAGCCGGAACCTCCACCAGAACCAGTCAGCCCCGATAAGGCTGCTGATAATGAGGTCAGGCTGGAGCCATATTGTCCCTGGGTTCAAAGGTCAGCCATTAGTCAGCGTAAAGATGTAGACTAAAGTTCAGCTGAAAACCCGAAGTAGAGGAAAGTCTGGAGGAAGATCAGCAGAATGTGACCCAAATCAACCATTTTTTGTAACATTTCCAATAATTTTATCCAAGAAACATCCCATTGTTTTCTAAGTTTAAGTTCAAACCGTTTACTGTCGTAAACAGGTCGACTGTTTCCGGCAGTAAAGATGGCCGCCGCCATCTCTGGAAGGTTTTAAAGTGTTTGAGAGCGACAGCATCATAGACATAATATATGTTATATTATGTCTATGGACAGCATGGCCACCGGATCAGAACCAGACGAAGGAGGCTGATAAAAACCATCTGGTTCCGTCTGTTGCAGAATCATGTCACATCAACGTGAAAGTCGGATGAAATGCGAAATGGTCGTTCAGGCGATCTGCCGTGATGGTATGTAAGAAAAAAAAAGTAAATTTCCGCCAAAAACTACAATTTTTGGTCAATTGGTCTGACACATTTTCAAGAAAAAAATTCAAATTCCTGAGCTCCAAAAATAAAAAATTAGAAAAACTCAGAAATTTTATAATCAAATATTTTCTAGAAAAAACTTGAGATGCAAACTTTGAATATTTTCAACTAATGAAACCCAGAAAATCTTCCAAAGTTTCTGAGATTAATCCCCAACTCCTTTCTTTGTGTATCCGTTTGCCGTCCATTGGCTACATTCACACAACATTCCCTGAACCAAACCAGCTGGGGTCCAGGTTAAACCCTCAAATAGATAAAGATCACCATGGTAACCTGCGTCGGACCAGGTTACCATGGTAACGTTGTTCTGTTGGCTTATGACAGCTGGGAGCAGCTTTACGATAAAGACCATACACCTGCAGCGCCACCCGGTTTGATGACCAGCTGCAGTAAAAGCCACCAGATAATAAACTGAACTGAAGGCAGGAAGTGAAACAGACAAAGAAAACGGGAAAATGTCTAATCAGGGTTTCTAAGCCCAGCTGGGTCCGACCGAGTTCACGGTTCTACAGAAAAACAAAATCATCAGATGAGTTCAGCAGGAAGGAATGGCGGCCATTTGTAAAGCTACACTGTCAAAAGTTAATCATTTGGGTTATTTAGCCTGAGATAAGAAGGAAAAAACACAGTTAATCTTCCAGATGTTATTTATGCGGTAATAAATGACGTCAGAGAGCAGAATATTTATTAGTTTGAGGTAAAATATTCATTTTGCTAACAAGTTGGCAAACTATTTTGCTAACATGCTAATGTTACCATGTCAGCTATAAACTAAAAAATTCAGGCTAAATTCAAATTCAGTTCAAAAATACTTTATAAATCTTAAAGGGAAATGAAATTGAAGCTCATGAAAATTCTTCAGAGCCATTGATGCTGATGGCTGTTGGCAGGAAGGATCTCCTGTAGCAGTCTGTACTGCACTGAACCTGAAGGAGCCTCTGACTGAAGACGCTCTGCCTCATGAAGAGGACGGTTAGATTCGGCCATAATTTACTAGCTTTTATGAAGAATCCTTCTTTGCATCATCATCTCCAGAGGTTCCACAGTCAGAACCAGAACCTGGACAGAACAGAACAGTTCTGTCCAATCCATCCTTCCTTCCTTCTCTCCTTCCTCCCTCCTAGTGGGGTTGGGAGGTGCTGGTGCCTCTCCAGCGAACATTTTGGGCGAGAGGCGGGGTCACAGGTCACTGTTGTTAACGTGCAGATATAACAGACCAGTCTGTCAGTAAACCTCTCACCACAGAGCGAAAGGACAGAGGTTGATTCTTAGACCTTTGCCAAGATAAGATCAGCTTCACATGTGAAAATCTGCAGATCACCGATCTTCTAAAATTAAGGAAATCGGCACCGCTAAGTCGGTGCACTGCTAAAGCTAAGTATTTAGTCAGAGGCTAAATATTTATTTTTGGTAACTAAGCTGGCAAACCAAAACAATTATTTTTGCTAACTTACTGTTTACATTAGCATGTTAGGAAACAAAAAAATTAACTAAATATTTAGTTATAAAGCTAAATATGCAAAATATTAGCAAGTCAGCAAACTAAATACTTATCTAGCTTGCTAACTATATAGTCAACTAAATATGTAACTAACTCAATAATTAGTAAGCTAAATATTTAATTTGAGGCTAAAAAAGAATTTTAACTGAATATTAAACTAAATATTTAGCTCACTAAAGTGTTGATGACCTGATTTCTGATGAGGAAGACGATGGAATCTTCACCATAATGTTATTTAACAGGAAGCGGGGAAAGCCAGATGATGAGTCAGCAGGTTTTAGGAAAGCTCAGTTTTTATTTCACTGGAATAAATAAAAAAAATGTATCCAAACTTTTCTGTTCTTAGGAAACAAAACAATTAAAATCTTGTTTCTGTAAGAAAATTAAGGAAAAAACTAATTCAGTTCTCTGCAATCATGTTTAGTAAAATCTGAGTCACGGGGACGAGGCAGAACATTATGACCAGTGGAGATGCAGTGAGAGCGATGGCCAAAGGCTCTTAAAGGTACAGTCTGCAGAACATCAAGATGTCTACACAGAAAAAACATTAAAATTATATTTCTACTAAAATGTCCAGACATGGCTATAACGCTGGTCATAATGTTCTGCCTGATCAGCACAAACCATCAGTGAGGTTTATTATTTCAGGAGTCATAAAATAAACATCAGAACCAGACGGAACCGGCTCGATGGAGCCAACAGGAAGAATTGGATCAGAACCCGTCCAAGTCCAGAACCAGCTTCCTGTCGCTTCTCCTTCCTGGAAGGAAACCCAGAACCGCTCCCAGGTTCTGGTTCTGGTGCTCAGGAGTCCAGCAGGCTGGAGAACCAGCTGTGGTCCAGTTTCCTGACCCGCCTCAGCTCCCTGACCTGGGCTCTGCTCAGAACCGGGTCGGCGCTGTCCGTCTCCAGCAGCCCCCTCTCTGGCCGTGTTGCTCTGGTTTCCATTTCCTGATCTGAATCCTCCTCCTCCTCCTCCTCCTCCGGGTCGCTGGGCGTTTCTCCCGCTGAGGTTTCGTTTTCCCTGGAGGAACGGTGGAGATGTTAGCATGACTCGGCAGAAAAACAACCCAGACTGCCGAGTCACAGCAGATCATGCTGCAGCAGCTCTTTGTGCCGAGTCATGCTGAACTTTCTGTTGGCTGTTTGGACCGGTTCTTCCAGAAGGTTCCGGACCCAAACGCTTCGTCAGCAGATCCTGGATCACTTTTAGTCTCACCGTTTCAGATAAATGTAACAAACTGCAGTAATTTTCCCTTCAGGCTGTTTGCTCCTGTTTCTGTAACTGAATCTATGGTTCAGATCCCCGAATGTGATCTGAACCAACACGCTGTGAGAAACCATTAATCCCAGTCACAATTTTTACCATTTAATCATTTCTAAATGTTTAAATTGTAATCAGTTCTGGTTCTGACCTGGTTTCCGTGGCGACGCCGAGCAGAGCCTCCATGAAGACGGAGCAAAGCGCGGCGGCGGCGGGCAGGACGTGAGCCGGACTCTGCAGCAGCTGCAACAACAACGAGACGTCAGTCAACCTGCTCCTACTTCCTGTTTCCTACTTCCTACTTCCTGTTTCCTCCAGCAGAAGGAAGTCGGACCTCTCTGACAGCAGCAGAACCTCCAGGCGGCACCGGGCGGTCGGCGGGCGGTCTGACCGCCGGATCCTCCACCGCTGCTTGGTGGTGGGGTCGGCGTTTCCCCAGCAACAGCTGGAAGGGCGTCATGGCAACGCTGTCGTCAACCACGAGCTGCGAAGGAGGAGAAAAGACGGGGATGCAAATGCTGTGAGAACAGAACCGGGTCGGACATCTGGGGCGACACAAACAGCCTCATTACTCAGGACGGCTCCCATCAAACATGGAGATGAAGACGCTTTGCAGACAAACTGGTTTGTTTGTTTGTTTTTACATTAAAATGCAATTAAAATGTTTTATTGAGTTTTACCAAGAGAAATATCTGAACAACGTCCAGAATTTAAGAATCATCTTAAACGGATCACACCATCGTCGTTCCGTCAGCATGAAGCTGCAGAACTCACTGGGAAAATTAACGTTTTCTTTTTCTACGTCTGTTTAATATTTTTGGCTCATTTCCTAAAGTACGGTGGCTGACAGGTTCAAGCGGCAGCAAACACAGGAATGAGTGTTAACTTTAAAAAACAGAAAAAGATGCAGCAGAAAATATTGAAAACACAGGAAATAAAAGCAAAATACCAAAACAACAGGAAGTATAAAACTCTGAAGTGGCTCCAGAAAACGTTGGTCCTCCAGACCACCAGGGGGAGTCGACCAGCAGATCATCTGGGACCAGAACCTCAGGAAAGACGGGACGACCAGCAGAAAGAAAAGCTGCGCAATACTTCAAGTCTTTCCTAACCTTATACAGCAGCAGCATGTTTACGTCAGATTTACTGACTCCAGACTCCCTCTAGTGGTCTGGAGGACTAACGGACTGTGGCAGGAGTTTGCAACATTTTGTACTTGCTGTTTTGCTTCCATTTCCTGTGATTGTAGCATTATTCTGACGCATTTGTTTTTTTGTTTGTGTTCCCATCTACCATAAAGTTGCACAAATTTGAATTATTAAGATAATTTTACCAAATGGAATGTCCTTCCATGTTAGCCGCCATGTTGGAAAACGTTAGGTGGGTCTAAGCATCAGGAAATGAAGGAGAGTTTGTGGAACATCAAACTTTGTGTCTCTTAGATGGATTTTAGTTCTGAATACTGGATGTAAACTGGGATCAATGGGGTGAAATTTACTGCTTTTACATTAAAAGATCAACATCCTGTGAGCGTCTCCTGGTGGTCAGATAATTACAACTCAATAACTGGACAGGATCAGTACGTGTGAAGTATAATGTAAAGAGTGGATAGGACTGGGATTCTTTAAGTAAAGCTAATTGAGTCAAAGTTAGCAATAAAGGCTACGTATATGCTATCATTTCTAGAGTTAACATGGAGATTAAAGGTCATGCTCTCCATTTTCCAGGCAGATAGAGCAGGTATCTGCTCACCTGTTTGCTTGCAGTCATCAGCCGTTCCTCCTCTGCTCTGGTGCTGAAGGTCAGCAGGTCCTGTACAGGAGA
>NW_006800558.1:47145-57582 GCF_000485575.1 Poecilia formosa | reverse complement strand
TTTAGATAAAACCTGCTGGAGTTTAGATAAAACCTGCTGGAGTTTAGATAAAACCTGCTGGAGTTTAGATAAAACCTGCTGGAGTTTAGATAAAAACTGCTGGAGTTTAGATAAAAACTGCTGGAGTTTAGATAAAACCTGCTGGGGGTTTATTCTAAGCCTCAGCAGGTTTTTATTCTCATAAAGATGAACGGTTTTCTTGGAAGCGGCCAGGCGTCAGAGTGGGACCTCTCTCCCAGAGCGTGAGCTGGCCGCTGATTGGCCGATATTTGGCCCATTTGTTTACCATGAGCGGCGTCAGGAAGTAGAGCTGTGAGCGGTTCAGCCACTGGCTGCTCTCCTCGCAGCTCTCCAGCGCCACCTCCCTGGGGGCGAAGACGGCGCGGCTCACCCGCCCCGAGCACACGGCCTTCTGGGAAAACAGCGGCCGCGGCTCGCTGGGCTTGAAGACAAAAACTGGAAAACAGATGAGAGGTGTAACCATGGTGATGAAACCGGCTCTCCTGCAGCCTCCTCCCTCAGAGTTGGAGCTAAAACTAGCGCTGAGGTTTGATATTTGATTTATTTTCCTCTGGTTTTCTGTACCTAAAGGCCCAAACATCTCAGCTGCAGCGAAGCCAATAACAGATTTTACTGGAGGATAGAAATTATTATGACAAACAATAATATTGTTGTTTGGAGACTATTTTTCAGTAATATAATAAGATAATAATCCACGTTCACCCACCAATAAACTTTCATTTTGTAAAGAACATTTAAAACATAAAATTAAATATCCAGATCAGGGCTGGTCCAAACCTTTCTGGGGCCCTCAGCAGATTTTTATTTGGGGCCCCTGTACCAACATGATGCTTCTTCATTACTAAGCTAACTAGCATTAGCATGATTATCTTACTATAGCTGTTTTAACATTACAGGAGTAACTAAAACATATGATTTAGATTTTGGAATACAGAATGACATTTAAACATGTCTTATTATTTTAAAGTAACATCAGCTGATAAAAACTAAATTTACAGTAAACAAGTTTGATATCTTATATTTCCTAACAGCCATTAACTGATTAATCAATATTTGTGTAGCATTATTTGTGGTCCTCTACCAGGCCTTTGGTAGAGGACCCCTATATATATATATATATATATATATATATATATATATATATATATTAGTGCTCTTGGGGGCCCCCTGGTGGAGTTCTAAGCAGCTGCTTAATTCACATATGATCCAAATTAAAGCACGACAATCTAAAAACAATAAACAGAAATAAAACTCGAACATGACAGAAACCATAAATAAATTGGATTATGAAACTTCCATAAACAAAATTTCTCTTCAAGAAATTTTATTTATGGTTTCTGTAAACCATATCATTAATATTTTAATATTCTCATTAAAATATTAATGAGAACAGACATGACTGATCTAATTTTAACTGATCATGTGATTGATTGCTGATTCCAACAGGCTTAGCTGCAGTTAGCATAAAGTGAAGCAGCAGCCATCAGTTCTCCTGTATCTCTGGTTAAATAAAGCCGAGTGCTGGTTTGGACGTACGGTCTGTGTTTCCATCCTGGTGGCAGAAGGCGGCCATGTTGTCAGACAGCGGATCTGCCAGCAGCAGGCTCACCTCCATGGACGTGCTCCACTCCACTGCAGGACAAACAGGAAACAGGAAGCAGGTTCAGTTCAAACAGCTTGGTAACCTGACTGCCTGATAGTTAACTAGTTAGTTGGCTAATGCTAGCAATGTTGGCGCTAGCATTAGCTAACCCTCGAAGATCAGCTTCTTTGTTATTGTAATACTGCAGTTTTCCTGCTGAAGCTGAATGTGAATAAATGAGCGTTTGCTTCTTGTCTTTATTCTGAGCCGTGTGGAGATAGGAGATGTGTGTTAGCATGTTGTGCACATGGTGGCGCTGTGGAGGCTTACAGGAGCAGGTGAGGAGGTTCCAGCAGCACAGCTGGTTGCTGCTGGTTGTTCCCAGGAGAAACTTGGAGCAGCTCAGCCGGCCGAAGCAGAGATCCCTGATGGAGGAAGAACCGTCACTCACACATCTGGACACATCATCTGCTCTTTAAAACGACAAAATCCACTTTGTAACTCATCTTATTGTGAACCTGGAGTCTCTCTGCGTTTCTCCTGCTGCTGAGTACAGGTGCAGGTTTTTCAACCCTTTCAGTTTTCTCTATGTTCATTTGAACTGTTACATCACAGTATTTGCAGCAAAACTGCCATCAAGGTCATAAACTTCCAGCTATTTTTTAGTCCTAGTTCAAGTCCAAGAACACCAAAGCTACAAGTCAAAATGTTTGGTTGTTTGTTGTATTAGCCCACTCAAGTCACGACACTGCGGACGTCCTGGCTGCTGTTCTGCTAGCAGTAGCACTGTGCTAATGCTAGCGTTGCATGCTAGCGTGTTTTGAATATTATTAGGACATCAACAGTTTGTTGTTTCTGCCATCTTTATCTTGGGACTCCGTGATCTAAACGGATTCAGTGATGAAGCCTTGTGCTCATTCATGCGTCTCCAACACGTTCGTCTGGATGAACTGTTCTTCACCGTTTGTGGAGGGGGTGGGGCCTGACGTACCTCATTTGCATTTAAAGAGATGGTATCAAAACAAGTTGCTGCCAAACACAGCTCAGGTCAGAGGTCAAAGAGGAGCCTGAGGCACTACAATAACCAGGAATTCAGACCCAAACATCCAGCTCAGCTTTAACTAGACCACAACTGGAGGATTTAAACGTGAAATGATTTAAAAATCCTTCAAGCCATGAGACCACCAACTGTTTCTGTTTATTATTGGCCGGTTCTGATCTCATTCTGAGGATTTTTATGGAAAACCTCAGAACAGAGGTGAGAGCCTCAGTTTCCATGGTTTCCTCTGGTCCGGCAGCCGTCGACTACATCAGCGTCTGGTTTAAAGAGGGCTGACCCCTATAGGCAGCCGTTATATAAGAGAGGCACCTCACAGCTGTAACAACAGCTGGAAATGAGCTTCTTCCTGCTTCAAACGTCTCATTTTAACTCTGGGGAGAGTTTGAGCCGACCCGCCTGGTTCTTTCAAACCCGACCCGCCTGGTTCTTTCAAACCCGACCCGCCTGGTTCTTTCAAACCCGACCTGCCTGGTTCTTACAAACCCAAACATTTCCTCCGATCAGCTTCAATCTGAGCGCTGCAGCTCACCGCTCCCAAAAGAAAAAGAGTTGCTCGGTTTATTCTGTGGCTGAATGTGGATTATTTCATAATGAGCCGAGCAGAACTGGGCGGCACGGTTCTGGTGTCCTCTGTGACCCGGAGCTCCATGTGAGCCCAGGAACAGCTGCCAACATTACAGCAGAAACTGCAGCCAGTTCCTGCTGGGTCACAAAAAAGGTCTGAAAAACATCCAGAAATAAAAGAAAACCTCCCAGTTTAGAGCCTGCAGGTGATTTTCATAAAGGAGATTTATAGATTTCAGGTCTAAAAAGGTCAGGAGGAGTTTGAAGTTCATGACCAACATGTTCTGATCCGGTGCAGACGACCTGACAGACATTAATACAGCAAATTAAATTCAGATCAGACATGAGGAAGCTCTCTGCTAATCATTATTACAGGTCCGATCCAGAGGAAGAGGGTTAGGGTAGGACTGCAGCAGCGTGTTCACGATGCTATGAACACCTGCTAGCTGCAGCAGCACTGCTGCTGTTCTGACCTGATTACAGCTAGCTAGCAGGTGTTCACGATGGTAGCAGGTGTTCATGATGCTAGCAGGTGTTCATGATGCTATGAACACCTGGTAGCTGCAGCAGCGCTGCTGTTCTGACCTGATTACAGCTAGCTAGCAGGTGTTCACGATGCTAGCAGGTGTTCACGATGCTAGCAGGTGTCCACGATGCTAGCAGGTGTTCACGATGCCAGCAGGTGTTCATGATGCTAGCAGGTGTCCACGATGCTAGCAGGTGTTCATGATGCTGTGAACACCTGCTAAAATGTTTAACATGCCATCATGTTAAACATTTTGTTCCTGATCAATGAAAACAGTATTAAAATCTGGGATATTTTACTGTACAAAACAATCCCTAAAGATAACAGTTTGAGACCAACAACAAACTGGCTCATGATTTCAGGTCATTACTAAATAATCTGTTAAAAACTGCAAACGGTGATTAATTAATTGAAAAACAAAACACTAAAAACATCAAAAAGGTTTGGCTTCATAAAGAATCCTTAGTGAACACAGATTTTCTCCCTTAATTGAGTATAAATGTTTTTCTATCCTCTGGCGCCCCTAGTGGTTAAATATGTCACAGCTACAAAAGGAATTGCCCAAAATGTGTAAAACAGTGGTCCCCAACCCCCGGTCCGTGGACCAATTGGTACCTTGCCACGCAAGAAATAATTAAATATTTCCGTTTTATGTATTATTTGAGTCTGGAGGTCTTTTATTTTGAAAATCCTTTAACCGGATTCTCTCAGTTAAATGCGCGCCAACACTGAGCCACAAGCAGCAATATGAGTAAGAAACAGATCAGATGTCTTTGGAAAGTTTCTTTGCAAAGGGGAAAAGGCCCAGAGAAGAGACAGGAGGATGGATTTCGTTCGTTTTTGTGGCGTGTCTGTATCTTATTTTGAAGGGCTATATAAACGTTATCATAGCGACCAGAGTCAGAGCTTTGGGCAGTGGGCGAGAGGAGATGAGTAGAGCTGTGAGCCTTAAGTCTGGTTTAGACGGAAAGACTTAAGGATGTCGGCCGATTCTCCAAACCTCTGTGACCACAGAGCTGATAAAAGTACAACAGGTTCGATTGGTTCGTGTTCAGCCTCAAGGCAGGAGCAACACGAACCGATTCCAGTCACGAACATCCCGATTCCAGAAGAAAATCCACAAAACCCCAACATAGCAAACGGTAATTTAGAATAACCAAACACGGATGACGATGGAGAAGCAATATCAGGATGTGGAGTCATTTTAAGAGATAAAAGAAACAAAAAGAAAAGGCGGTGGATAAAAGACAGCAGGAGCAGCAGCTCCATCTGCTGCACTATGATTTGGAGGTGACTGTGTTTTCATAGTTAACCTTTTTAACTGAATAAACATAAACATATATAATAATGACCTTTAGATTTAATAATAAACATTTCCACATATCATATCCGATGTCCACCAGACTCTCAGCTGCGAGATATGTCAGCTGTTTGGGATTCCCCTCTGTTCTGACGTCACCGCGCTTTCTGATTGGCTACCTGTCACATTCAGCAGGTTGTATTCTCTTCCCAGTCAGGGAAAACCCCACAGGCTGCGATAAAAGGGCCAAGACAACCCAAACTAGGTATATTCAGGATTTAGCGGGAACACCAACATGCAGAAGCCTCATCCGGGGCCATTTACAGCCCTCTGGATGATTTTGTTTGGCCCTTCTGTCCACATTTGAAGAATGGAGAGAATTTGTGATTAATTTGAGATTTTTGCAGACAGATAAAATCTTGTCAAACATTTATTTAAGTATTAAGGTTCCTGTTTTACCTGATGATGCCCGGCGGCTGCGACAGCGTGAGCAGCAGCTCCCAGGAGGCGGGGCTCCAGACGGTAACCACTTCCTGGAAGCCGACAGCCAGCAGCGAGCCGTCGGCGGAGAAACAGCAGCGCTGCGGCGTCAGGCCGTGATAGGCCGACACAAAGTCACATGTCCAGGAAGGACCGCCGTCTGCAGACAGGACAGTCGGATTGTTACCAACTAAAGTTCCAGATTAACGGCGAAATTAACAGATTAATTAATCTGACAACTAACAGATGAATTAAGATTTTTATTATTATAAAATAAGTTTTTATTATTATTGTCTTTTGTTCTATTTGATTGTTTTGACATTTTTCATTTTGGAAGAAACTAAAGGAAAAAAAAGAAACCATGAAAAGAAATGAAGAAAGACAAAGTTTCAGATTTTCGTCGTCCCTCCATAGAGTCGTGACGTTGGGGTCAAAGGTTAATCTTGGTATGGAAACCAGCAGGCCTCAGATTAAAGACAGATTACTGTCAGTCTGGACCCGGCCCGGCCAGATTCTCACCGTCCGGGTGGGCTGGCACCGCTAGCCTCCAGGCTTTGAAGAGTCCGTCTCGGCCGCAGGAGACCAGCAGGGAGGTCTGGCCACGGGCCGCCGGGTCAAAGGTCACGGCCGTAATCCGGACCTCGTGGGGTGTCGAGACGGTGGTGTTCAGAACGAAGCTGGAGCGAAAACAGAGAGACGTCAGAAGTTCTGGAGGTTCCGGACACCCGGTGAGGAAGACCTCGGTACCTCTGGCTCGGCTCATCAAACGCCCACAGCTTCAGATTAAGCTCCGCCTCCGCCGTTTCCTGCTTCCGCTCCTCCACCGTGGCCAACCATGCGCCGGCGCCATCCAGCGTCGCCATGACAACCTGGAACTGGTCCAGACCCTCCTGGTGAATGAACTCCTGCTGCACCACGTCCAGCTGGGGGGATTATTTCATCACAGATTATAATCCACCAGATTATTACATCACAGATTATAATCCACCAGATCAAGCACTCATATCTCTAAATTATAAACTCAGGTCTCCAGATTAAACCGTCAGGTCTCCAGATTAAACCGTCAGGTCTCCAGATTAAACCGTCAGGTCTCCAGATTAAACCGTCAGGTCTCCAGATTAAACCGTCAAGTCTCCAGATTAAACCGTCAGGTCTCCAGATTAAACTGTCAAGTCTCCAGATTAAACCCAGATTAAGCGTTTGGCTCCAGTCTCACGTTGAACAGCAGTCTGTCTCTCTGGAGGGAGTAGAACTGCAGGTGACCCGGTTTCCCATTCAGAACCAGAGCTTTGCTGCGCGGGTCGACCATCAGGTCCGTCTGGACGGCTTCGCCTGCAGAGACGCATGGAAACAACGGCGTTGCTACGGCAACCAGATCAGGAGACGAGGTGAATTAAAACATCTCCGCTTTATTCCAACCAATCAGGCTGAGCATCTCTCAGACGATAAAAGTTTTTAAAATGAGAATAAAATGATCAGAATCTGAGCTGACCTTTGACCAGACCCTGAATGATGGACGACACTTTCACACAACTCTGGATGAGCACGATTTCTAGACAGGAAACAGAAAAATGTCACAACAACGAAACGCCGCAGCAGATCAATAAAGACACAATCCGAAAGTACACCAAGAAAGTACACCCTGCTTCACTTCCTGGGTTTCTGAAAGGAGAATAAAACTTCTGGGACAAAAGTCCTCTGGACAGATGAGACAAATACAGACAGCAGGATGACCAACCTGGCCAGAACCGATCAGAACCGATCCGATCCGATCAGAACTCACCGGCTCTTAGCAGATATTGATAAAACTTACGAAAAACTCGGATTCAAAGATATATTAGCAAATGTAGGTTAAAGCAGATTTTCTGTTTTATTGATAAAATTATTTCATTTCTAAATAACTGAGGAACAGGAAGCTGCAGAGTTTAACTTAAAAATATTTTCGGGGGCGCTAGTGAGCACCGTATGGAGTAGACGTGTTCTTTCCTGGCTCCTCACCACTTAAAAGTAATTTCTTATTCACATTGATATTTCACCCATATTTCGGTTTCCCCGTGCTCTGACTGCTCTGACATCGAGGATGGCTGAACCCACGGCGGATAAAGGAAAGAAGCAAAGATAAGGCTTCGGAAGAGACGACTGGGCAGCACGTGCTGGAGCTACGCGAGCGACAACCGCACCAGAAGCTGAGCCAGCATGTGAGCCGGATCCTCCACCATCCTTGCTGCAATAAATAATATGAGCAAGACAATGAATGATAGATTTAACCATCTTGAAGCAGCACTAGCTTCAACCCAGGCGTCTTTATTAAACCTCGTCGACCGGATTAAAGAGGTGGAAGAAGATACATCCAATCACGAGGGCCGCCATTCCAAACTGGAGGAGACCAGGATGCAGGCGGAGAACGAAGCTCTATGCGTGAAAATGATCGATTTTGAGGCCCGTTCCAGGCGGCAGAATATTAAAATCATCGGGTTGCCGGAAAAGATCGAGGGTGGATCTCCAAGAGAGTTTCTGACGAAGTTCATTCCAGAACTGCTTGGTGCGGATCATTTTCACACACAGCTGGAGGTGGACCGGGCGCATCGGCTGGGAACCAGGCTGCCTGGCGACAACGCGCGGCCGCCAGCAATGATAGCACGGATTCACTACTTCCATGTGAAGGAGACGATTCTACGACTGGCCCGTCAGCAGTTCCCCCTCCGTCACAAGGATGAGCCGATCTACATCTTCCCTGACTACCCGGCGGAGGTGATGAGGCAGCGGCAGGCTTTCGACAGTGTAAAGAAGCGGCTGCAGGATGCTGGAGCGGTGCGGCGTCCTGTATCCGCTCGTCACCATCGGCTCTACGGATAAGACCTTCTCCTCTCCGCGGGATGCAGAGGTCTTTGCAGAAACTTTACAGAGTCACTGAGCGTCTGGAAGTTAGAGACACTGTGGTATGTGCTTCTTGCTTAGGGTCACTGGGGACCAGAATGACTTTTATAACAGCTTGATGTTTGTACCATAATCTAAGTTTGTAAAGTTTGAGTGGATGAGGGAGCCTTTTTGTGGAGTTGGTTCTGTATTTGTATGGCCCATGCGGCCCGGCTTCCTCTATCTGGTTATGTGGGGCTTTTACTCTCACTTTGTTTGGGAAAGGGGGTGGGGGGTCAGGCTAACACATGAGTGCACCGAAGCCATTCTGTTAAAAAGTCTCTGTGTATCATAACATCATTGCAAGGCGGTGGCATAACTCTTACCAGCTGGAATGTTAAGGGTTTGGGGCATGTCTTAAAAAGGGCTAAAGTATTTTCTCATTTAAAGAGCTTATCAGCGGACATTATATACCTTCAAGAAACACACAGGGAGGGTCACTGAGATGCAGCTGGACCAACCAAGTTTTTCAGTCCACCTTTTCAGGTAAAGCTCGTGGGGTGGCACATTTCTACTGTGACTGACCCAAATGGCAGATTTATATTGGTAACGGCTATTTATATTCCTTTCATGTCACGCTTCTTAATGTATATGGTCCTAATTTTCATGACCCAGGCTTCTTCAGAAAAATATTTAATTTGGTTGCAGACCTGGCTGATACACATCTAGTTTTGGGAGGGGATTTTAACTGCGTGCTTGACGCCCACCTGGACAGGTCAGCTCGAACGAGACAGCCACCCTCCTCTGTGGTTTTGAACACCCTCATGACCTCAACAAATCTGGTTGATGTTTGGAGACTGCAGCATCCGGTGGAGAGGGACTATTCCTTTTTTTCAAATGTGCATAAGTCCTATTCAAGAATAGATTATTTTCTACTTCTAAATTAATACCTAATGTGATATCCTCCAAATATCATACGCCTTTAATCTCGGACCTCTCTCCAGTTTCACTGACTCTCGATCTTAACCATAAGAAACAATATTTCTGGCGTTTCCACCAATCCCTGCTATCAGAGGAGACATTCTGTAAATTCCTAGGTGATAAAATTTCTGAATTTCTAGACACTAACGATACAAAAGATGTTACAGATTCTACTTTATGGGAAACTTTTAAAGTTGTGATCTCTTTTGAAAAGTTCCTGAAAAACAAAAGCTGGAAACGCCTCTCAGACACTGAGACTGAATTAGCATGCTGAGAATCTAACTACAAGTCCTCGTCCAATCCTTCGATCTTACAAAACATTCTTGTTTTAAAGTATGAATATAACAGTATTCTGTCCAGGCAGGTGCTTGATCAGATGTTTAAAATTAATCAGAAGCACTTTGAGCTGAGTGATAAGCCCCATAAACTGTTGGCTCGTCAGCTGCGGGGCTTGCAGGCCAACAGGGCAATACATAAAATTAAGTCCAAGGCAGGAAAAATTATAACTGAACCAAGAAACATAAATGACTCATTTAAGGAATATTATGAGCAACTATACATGTCTAAAGCAAAAGGAAATACCTCAAACTGGCTTAAAGATCTAAATCTCCCAAAGATGAGTGAAGCCTCAACGCAGACATCACTGTGGACGAGATTGTTGATGTAATCAATCATTTCCCAGTGCCAAAGCCCAGAAGATCGCTCCTCTCCTCCAGAGGATGTTCGTTCACGTCTTGACTCAGGAAAATTTCCCCCGACTATGTATGAAGCTAATATCACGTTACTACATAAAGAAGGCAGGGAGGAGACAGAGCTCTCATCATTTCGTCCCATTTCATTATTGAATTCTGACATTAAAATATTCGCTAAAGTACTGGCAAATAGGCTAAATAAACATCTCTCTTCTATTGTTCATCCGGACCAAACGGGCTTTGTCCCCAACAGGTTTTCATTTTTTAATATCAGACGGTTAATGAACATCATGCATCATAAATTTGACAGTAAGTTTAAGGGAGCTGTTCTTTGCCTGGATGCTGAAAAGGCATTTGACCAACTGGAGTGGCCTT
>NW_006800558.1:37462-46857 GCF_000485575.1 Poecilia formosa | reverse complement strand
CACATTTCATTATATGCTGATGATGTTGTTGTTTTTGTATCACATCCTGAGAAGTCAGTGCCAATTCTCCTAAACCTTATTCAGTCATTTGGCGAAATTTCAGGTTATACTATTAACTGGCAGAAGAGTGAATTTATGTCATTAGGTTCAAGACTTCTGAATTCTTAGATAACCTTTTATTTAAGATGACTGACAAACTGAAATATCTTGGAGTTATTCTGCCTGAAGACCCCAAACAAATTTTCAAATTGAACTTTTTAGAAAAAGTGGATAATCTTAGGAAAGATGTTGATAAATGGAGAACACTCCCACTCTTAATGATGGGCCGCATTAATGCTATTAAGATGGTGTCCTTGCCTAAATTTTTATATCTTTTCCAGGGTCTGCCTATTTTTTTAACGAAGGCCTTTTTTAAATCGTTGGACTCAATAATTTTGCCTTTTTTCTGGGGCTTTAAAGCTCATAGAATATCAAAAACTCATTTACAAAAACCCAGAGAGATGGGGGGGTTAGGATTACCCTGCTTCCAGCACCATTATTGGGCAGCGAATGCAAGGAAACAAATTAAGGTATACTGTAACCCACCAGAGACCTCAGTTCATGCCCCAATTTACCGTAACCATGCTTTTCCCCCATCGCTATCGGAAATATCATTTAAAAATTGGAGACCAAAAGGCCTAATTACGCTGAAAAATTTGTATATTAACAAAAAGTTTGCTTCATTTGCAATGCTGAAGAGCTGTTTCTCTCTTCCGGATGCAGATTTCTTCAGATATCTGCAAATTAGAAATTATTTTCGAATTAACATCCCAAATTTTGTATCTCTTCCGGAAGAAAATAAGATATGCAAAATGCTGTTGGGCTCTCCAGAATCAAAAAATAATAATTTCAAGCTTTGTTGACATCTTTGCAGAGCAAATTAATTTCACCACAAACTCCTTGAGGGCTGCGTGGGAGGAGGAGCTGGGTTTGCAGACTGGGAGTGAGGTCTGGGAAGAGGGTCTGGGAGGATCCGGCCATGTTCTATCAATGTAAGGCATCAGTTAATTCAGTTCAAGGTGTTTCATAGACTCCACTATTCTAAAATGAAATTGCACAGAATATTCCCCTCAATATCTTCAAAATGTGATAAATGTAAGTCCGCTGGTGGCTCCTTGGCGCATCTGTTCTGGTCATGCCCCAAACTCCTCCAATATTGGTGTGACATTTTTAACTTGTTTTCCGAAGTGTATGGATGCACGTTGGTTCCAGATGCCCAGATTGCATAGTTTGGATATTCTCCTTCACTTCGGAGCCGCAGCATTTCTATGCAAACGACTGTGATGTATGGAATGGTAACGGCTAAGAAAGTAATATTAAGGTTGTGGAAAACTGACAAGATTCCTCAGTTTAAAATGTGGTTAAGTGATTTCACTGAGATTCTTCATTTGGAGAAACTGCGGATTGATGTTTTGGGCTCCACTAATAAGTTCTGTAGTATCTGGCAGCTGTTTTTGGACCATCTTTCTCAGTCTAAGACTGACCCTGACGCTCGCTCAGCCTCTTACTATGCTAAAGTGTAAATGGTAACCAGTGCAGTGTAACCAGTTATTTAGATAACTGCCTTGACTTGTTCTTATTTTATTTTACTTTTAGTTGCTGAATGTTTTTATTTGCATTGTTGTATTGGTAAGAGTATATTTTTCTTATTCAGTAATTTGTTAAATACGCATATGCTTCATACTCTTGTGTATGATTTATGTATGCTGTTTTTTGAAAACTCTATATATATATTAAAAAAATATATTTTCATGTATTTGTTCAGACAGTTTGTTATAAGACAGATAATTTGTGAAAAAGTCTGTCTGTTCCCAGTGATAACTATAAACAACCAACCAGAGCCAGGAGGCGGGGCTTAGCGCTGTCAATCAACCTCATGTACTTTCTGCTAAATGTGTTGATAGTGGAGAAACTACTCACTACTCTGTGAACCCACAGAGGGTGTACTTTCTTTTTGCTAAGAGTGTTTTCAGTTAGTTACTGTTGTCGCTGTGGGAGGTGCAGAACAGCGCCCCATCTGGTGACACGGCGATGTGAGTGATGGCGGCGCCGAGGCGCGGCAGGAAGTCCTGCTGGCTCTCCTGCTGGTACCGCCACTGGACCAGAACCGACTCCACGCCGCCGCTCAACAGGTTGGAGCCTGGTGGGAACAACGGCAACACAGAGGGTCAAAAATCACCAGAAGGTCGCGCTGAAGCGGAGGGAGGGACGCGCTGCGGCGGAGGGAGGGACGCGCTGCGGCGGAGGGAGGGACGCGCTGCGGCGGAGGGAGGGACGCGCTGCGGCGGAGGGAGGGACGCGCTGCGGCGGCGTTACCTTCAGGAGTGAAGCACAGCGCGCGCACGGTGCTGTGGTGCCAGTGCAGGGTGCGGTAGGTGTACTCCCTCTTCTGGTCGAAGTTTCTCCTGAAAGGTCGCAGAGGTCAGAGTTCACCAGGAGCGGGAAGTTCAACCCAGACCAGCAGGGCTCACCAGAGTCGGATCTTTCCGTCTTCGTGTCCCGTGGCGATGCAGTCGTCCGTCGGGTGGCAGGCGACGCAGGTGAACGTGTTGCTGCGGCCGCTGCAGCTGTTTTCCTTCAGAGAGAATCTGGAAGCAGCAGAAAAATTATCCAAAAAAACTATTTATCATAAAAAAATCATCAGCTATCGTTATCATTTATTATTAACTATTGTAAAAAAAATTATAATTTATCATTATCATTTATTGAGAAAAGTTTAGTCATGTTACAAAATTTGCTTTATATTCTCGATAAACTTAATGTTTTTTACAAACAGACAAAAATGTTTATATTAACTTGGCTGCCTGGCTTTTTCAAAAATAAAATATATCAAACAATTAATCAGACAGTCGAACCGACCTGAAGGACTTCTGCTTCTTGAAGAAGAAGATCTGCAGCTGAACGCCGTTCGTCGAGGCCACGTACTCTCCCTGTGGGGAGACGGCAACCAATCAGAGAGCAGAACAGGGCTGGGGGCGAGAGAGAGACACAGAGAGAGAGAGAGACGCACCGCTCTGCCGAAGGCGACGGTCGCCGGGTTGGCGCTGACGTCAGAGAGCACGGCGGAGAGGTCAGAGGTCTCCACCAACTGGCCGGCAGTCTGAGGGAGATGAACGGCGAGGAGCTGGAGAGAATCTGCAACCAGAGAGAGAGATGAGATTTTATTTACAAATTTAGGTAATATTTATTCAGTAATTCTGTTTTTATGTATATAAAATGGCTGAAGATTCAGTTAAAAACGCTGTTTCTGTTTCCATATTTATCTGAATATAAACTAACAGATTCCTTCATGTCAACATTTCATTACGTTTCATGCTTGTCCACCAGGCGGCGCTACGTCCTCCATGTTCAAAATGTCATAAAGTTTCATATTTTTAAACGGCTGTTTGAAGTGTTTAACATGTCCATTCTGATTATTTAATTACATAAATTTTAACACAATCATTTTTTCTTTTACATACAAACGTTGCAGTTGGAACCTTTATGTTCACTCGTTTCCAGTGCATCCATAAATCTGATGCACAGCTACATCCGCTAACAGGAGCGATGACGCTGCTTCATTTCTGCTTCTAAACAATCTGATTGGACGCTGAAAAAGACCATCGGTGTGTTCAAGATGTGCTAAAAAGAGTTTACCTAGCAGAGAAGCCAAGGTAGCCTAAAATAGCACCTCAATGCTGACATGCAGCAGTTAATGCTAATGTTAGCATCCACAGTCCATATTTCTTAAGAAGCTTCATGAATGATCTTGTGCTGAAGAACCTGGATAAGAGATTAAAAGCTAGGAATATCTTTGTTGTAAGATGTCTACCATGGTCTTAACTTAATGCAATAAAAAAAACAAAAAAAGCTGAAAAATATTCAGATGGAAGTGTGACAAAGAAAGTTTTAGACCAAAACTTCTCATTCGGCTGGAAGGAACTCAAACCTACCCAAAGTTTTGTATCCTTTCGTTGGCGTGGCGATGAAGATGACGCCATCATGGCTGGCCGAGGCGTAGATGGAGCAGATGGGATACCCGATGACGTACGTCTGAAACAGGAAACAGGAAGAGAAGCTCTGTTAGAAACAGCCTGGTCCAGGTGGAACCAGCTCAGACAGGAAGTTAAAACCTGAAGGTTTAATCAACCTGAATGAACCTTCGGATGATGGAGGAGAAGGTTTTACCTTAATGAGGATCCCATCGGTGAAGTCCCAGAGCCTCACGGTGCCATCTGCTGAGCAGGAGTAAGCCTGCAGGTTTAACCACAGAATTCATTTCTAATAAAGCATCAAACATTCAATCAGTTCAGAAAGGTAAGCTTTAGAGATCCAGAACATCCAGGAGTTTATTTCAGTTTGCTTGTTTTTGAACTAAGTTACTGAAATTAATTCATTTTTCATGAGATTCTAATTCATTGAGATGTATCTGGATTTCAATACAAAACACGTCTGACCTGCTGCTTTCACATCATCAGACACATTCACAGGTCAAAGGTTAGAAAACAAGATTATATATCAAATATGATTTTATACGAGTCACTCAGAATACATTTAAATCATAATAATCAGAGATTTGTGGTTTTCTTGCTCTGGTTTATGGCATGGAAACTGATTTGATTTTTACTTTTGCACTGAGAAAAGAAACTACATCCTTCTTTTATTTTACTTTTCTTCCTGAATGTTTTCATTCCTCAGGTGACTAGCATGGCTTCAGCAGCAGATGGATTACTGAGGGGTTCCAATGAAGTGAAGTCAGGTTATCTGCAGCTTTTCTCTCCCATCAGCCGTGGCTAACACAACAACACAAAGAGTTCAGCACATCTGGATGTTTACCTGCAGATGGTTGGAAGGTCTGAGCAGCACACCGGTCACCAGGTCCGCGTGGCCCCGCAGCTCCTGGACACACTCCTCAGTGACGGTACTGAACACCTTCACATTGTGTCCCGAGGCGCAGAGAAGGAACCTGCGGACACAAAACATCATCTTTCGGCTTTAATGGCAGGTTTTATAGTCATAATTGTAGTAACTCGGAATTCAGGCAGGTTTTATGGACAAAGTTTCGTAGTAATGTAGATTTTATAGTCATGATTTTAGAGTAACGCATAATTCTGGCAAGTTTTATTTACATAATTTCACTGTAAAGTTGCATTCAGGTAAGTTTTTGAGTTAATAGCACCATACAGGCAGAAGCGCAGAATGTAGCATTAGCTGCTAACGCTTAGACATCCGCTTTCCCGTTAACACCAACTAAATATCTGACATTAGCTTTATAAACCGGACTAAAATAAGTCACTAACCTGGAGTCGGAGCTTATAGCCGGCTCCCTGAAGGTTATATTACTGCCACCTTGGTGAACCACGCGGATTTCAGCCTGTTCAACCATGTTTTCATACCGGCTGACGTTATATCCGCCCGGTGTCTCTACGTAAAGCTTTCGGTTGGAACCTTACCGCCACCTGGCGAGCGGAAATGGCACTGCAGATGAAATGTTTTGAACGTAATCGACGTGGCTACGTTGGGACGGTCGTGTCGGTCGTGTTCTGGCATTATGGGATGAAAAGAAGCGAAATGATCAGCATCTGTTCGATGAAGAAGACTCGGACTTCCTTTCATTCACTAACCGACTCATCGAGATTTCTTAATAAAAGGCTGAGAATAATTCTTGGCTGTATATCTCAAACAGCCCATTGTGTTATTTTTACTTCAACTATCAGCATGTTATTATTATTGTTTCACTCTGTGTGAATGCTCATGCAGAGGTTTGGAGCCACTCATAAGCTGCAAATGTTGTAGTACGGATGTTTTTTTAAAGGTCTTATTGGCTCTAGTGGCCTTTATTTGATAGTTAATCGACAGGAAAGTTGGTAATGAGAGAAGAGGAAAGACATGCAGCGAAGGTCGCCAGACCGGGAATCGAACATGCGACGGCTGAGTCGAGGACTAAGGCCTCCATGCATGGGTTGTGCTTAAACGCTGCACCACCACAGCACACCCAGTAGTACGGATGTTTAATGATTAATTAATGCCGGTGGGATTACATAAAACATACTGCAGAAAGTTTAAAAAAGAAGAATTGGGAGGACAAGTTTGGATTTCTTGTGGATTTTCATTGGGTCAAAATGAAAATGTTTCTATTTGTTAAATTTTTCAGGTGATGAGATGAAATAGTTTAAAGAGTCACTGAAAGGAGAGCAGACCAGATGATAGACCTTATTATGTCTGTCAGGCAATCAACCACTTTCTCCACTAGGTGTCAGCAGACCACAGTTTAAATTATTAACCGACTATGAAAAGCAAGTATCTATATCAGGGGTCCCCAAAGTGGGTCCAGGAGGCCCGGCATCCTGCATGTTTTAGTCTCTCCCTGGTTTAACGCACCTGGATCAAATGATGGCTGTTCGAGGCCTAAGAGGAACCCTGACCTGCTGAAAACGTTGTTACCACCAGGGAGAGAACTGAAACATGCAGGATGCCGGGCCTCCAGGACCCACTTTGGACACCCCTGATATAAATCAACGAAATTTACTGTTTTCCTTTCAAAACATTTTAAAGATACCATCTCTGTTGAGGAATAAATTATGACACCCTGAAATTTATTCCACTTAAAATGGCAACATTTAGCCACGGTGCTTTGAAGAAAGTGTTTCCTGTTTAACCTCTAATGTTTAGTTTGTTCTGACTGTCGGTGTCAGACAGAGAAAGTTATCAACATTATAATTCATTATGACTGATATGAAACCAACACCTCAGGTCAACTCTCACTTTCAGTCACACATCATGTTGGTTTTATTCCCGATATTAATCTGTGACTCACTGTGTGATGTCTAAAGTTAGACTTAATAATTTATTAAAATTCAGAGGAAACAGAGACAGCAGCAGTCCCACAGCATGACTCCTCCAGTAAATTTATTTGTTCAAGCTATCTTTGTGTTAAAGTGGCTGTTATAGCTAGCCAGCTAAATATTTAGCTCCAAACTAAACATTTAGCTAACAAACTAAATTCAAAGTAAATATTTAGTTAGTGATATAAATATTTAGCTTAGAGCTAAATAATTAAAAAAATGTTTTTACTTCTATCCTAAATATTTAATTATCAAACTAAATATTTAGCTCCAGACTAAATCTTTAGCTAGCAAAAAGTTTGCTTTAATCTAAATATTTTGTTATTGAGCTAAGTTATTTGGGAGCTAAATGTTTAAGAGAAGGATAAATATTCAGTTAGTCAGCTACTTAGTTGGAACCTAAATATTTAGATAATAAGCCAAATATTTAGTCAGTAAGTTAAATATTTAGTTGACTAGCTAAATATTTAGATCTGAAACTTCATAGTTATCTAGAAAATTAGTTAGAGCAAGTAAATATTTAGTTAGTGGGCTACATATTTAGTTGGAAGATAACTATTTAATTAGCAAGCTAAATATGTAATTAGTAAGTAAATATTTAGTTAGTGAGGTAACTAGTTTGGAGCTAAATGTAAACACAAAGGAACAATAATTAATGGCACTTTGGGAGCGCCATAGATTCTGATTTCCTGTGTTTTTGGTTGAGGTTTCTGGTTTTATTACTCTGCTGTGCTGTTTTTCTGTCGGAGTGGAACAGCGGGGGGTGAAACCTGCGAGCTGACGCGTGGCGGGGGATGGGCCGGCTTCCTGCTGAGCACCAGCAGCCAGTAAATCAGCTCTCTTCCTGAACGCAGCGCACTGTAAAACTGAAACCTCTGACAGAATCAGGCGCACATGCTGGCAGGGACTGACGGGGAAACGGCGCTCTGACACCCAGGATCATCTGAAGAGTAGCACAGCCAGCTTTCTGAGTGTGACCTCTGACCCTGAGCCAGAAGCAGAATGAGCCAGTGGAAGCAGGTCCAGCAGCTGGAGATGAGGCTCCTGGAGCAGGTGGACTACCTGTACGATGACAACTTCCCCATGGACATCCGGCAGGGCCTGGCCGGCTGGATCGAGTCCCAGGACTGGTGAGTCCGACTCGGGTCGGTTCTGCTGCATCGACTGCAACGTGGATCTGAACATGGCAGCATGTCTGCTTAAAATGTAAAGAAGTGGATCAAATTAAATGGATGAAAAGTCTCACAAGTTGAGAATAATTCAACTTTTTACAGTAAATACAAAATTATCTGGAGAGGATTTGGGTTTGAAGCATCAATTTGTTCTTTTATTTTGAGAATATTTAATTATCTTCCTCAGAGATGAAATTCCTGTAACCTCACGTGATTCCTGCTTCATGTTTTCATGTTATTAGCTGGAATTAAGCCAAGTTTAAACTCCTGCTGTTAGGACAGCCGGTCCTCCAGAAACACAGAAACATTTTACAGTTAAACTTTTGCTTCTGTTTTGTCTCGTTTGATTTGACCTGAGAGTAAAACCTGTGGTCAGGTTTAATAAACAGAGCAGCTTCTGTAAAACATCTATGACCCTCCTTAGTAAAAATACACTTCAGATTCAAACTATTTATATTTTTACTTCTCTGATATATTCCCAACAGAGCAAAACTCCAACAGGAAATTCATGAAATAATATTTTCTATTCAGAATATTCTCAGATTTTCCTCACCGAGGAGCAAAGACAAAAACGACATCGTCTTTAGTGAAATCTTCATTGTCTCTTCACAAAATCATTTGTTTTCTGCTTCTTTGTTCAGTTTTAAAGATAAAGACGATAAAAACAGAGATTCTCGTTTTAAATATGAAACGTTCCTCAAACTGATTCATTTACAGTTTGTTTTAATGGGGTCAGAAAATGATCAGATGTTGAACTAAAACAAGGGAAAATCATTTAAAGTCTGAAGAAAAACTTGATAAATAATAATGCTAATCTGTGTTTTGTGTGTTTTTTAAAAATAAAAAATAAAGTGAGAAACAAAACCAACCGATTTGTTCCGGCAGCTGTGATTTGATCTTAACTAAATATTACAAATAACTTTTACTTAATCTGAAACTAAATCAAACTTTCCCTTTGATATTTTTAAGAGCTTTGGTTTCAGGTTTTGTGATAATATAATGTAGTTTTTCTAAAAGTAACCACAGTGTGATGAAACGTCACAGTTTGTTTCGGTTTTTCATGAATATTTTTACTGTCATATAAAATATGATCATCATTGATAAGTCAAAGATGATCATATTTTATAGATCATATATTGACGTTTTCTCTCCTTTGTTGGTTTAGAAATCTTAGCATTAGGTCAAAATGCCCTCAGCAGAATAATACATGCTAGTAATAAGATCTTAGGAGTTGAACAAAGCTCTGTTACAGAACTGTTCAGTAAACGGATCATCAGTAAACTAAAGCCTTCTTTGCTGTAAAATCTCAGCCGTTAGCTGCTGAGTTCAGTTTCTGCCTTCAGGCCTCGAGTCAGACTCT
>NW_006800558.1:28635-36065 GCF_000485575.1 Poecilia formosa | reverse complement strand
GTAACAGTAACAGTAACAGATACAGTTACAGATACAGTTACAGTTACAGATACAGTCACAGTTACAGTAACAGTTATAGTAACAGTAACAGTAACAGATACAGTTACAGATACAGTCACAGTTACAGTATCAGGTAGAATCTCTGCTTTGTTCCTGCAGCAGTTTCTCTTTTTAACTCAGGACTCGGTGGACTGACTGGGTTCCTTCTGTCGGTCAACAGTGAAATTCTCTGCTGTACTCTTTCCATTAAGAATTGATTTATATTTGATCAACTTTTTGTATGTTTTATTGTTTTTATTTTTTTTAATACTTTGCGTTTTAGCTTTTATACTTGTTGTAACATCAGTTGACCATCTGGGTCACAAATAAATTTGAATCGACTCAGAGAGGAACCGAAAACACAGCAGGATTACTGGTTTATCAGAGTAATCAGATTACTTCCTGAAGCTTCTGTTTACAACCTCATTGACATCACTTCCTGTCTGTTCACCACAGCTTATATTTAACGCGCTGCAGCAACGGCCACAAAGATGAATGTTGTATTTTAAAACATTTTCTGTCACTTTTATTCTGAAAAACAAACGAGTTTCTTTAAACTAAAAGGTTTTATTGAAGGATTCAGTTGTCTTTAGTTCTTCTTCAGCTCTAAATATGATTCTGCAGTTCATGGTTTTATTTCATTCATTTTTCACATCAGTCACCAATTTCATGATGACCACCATTTTTCAAGATGGCCGTCATTTTTGAGCCTTTAAACCAATAATTGTCATAAAATGTTTCCCATTTTCATAACCTGGATGAATTTTATGTCTCATTATGTGTGTTTGACTTTGGTTATCCTGTTCATACAACTTTTAAGTAAATAACATTTAATAAAATCAGAAACTGAGGAACATCAGGGAGTCTGGAGATGAAGACTCCAGACTCGCCGATGCTAACCATTAGCCTCTGCTAATTTATTTATGGTTTAGCGATAGCTTCTGCTAATACATAAATATGTATTTAGTAGTTTAGCATTAGCTTCAGCTAAATTTTAGGCTTAGCGACAGCATAGCTATGATTCTAGCATATTAGTGGCTAGCGATTCTTACTTTTTGGCTAGCTGTGCCACCACTGGCAATGACTACTGCTGATTTCAGTGCAAACAAATATTCTCTGTTACAACATTGGCAGCCATTTTGAAAAAACAATATTAAGAAAAAATATACAATTTCTATGGTTCAAAATATGTAGGCTATGATTTGACATCAAACTCATTTACTTAATTGACAATTTTTGAGCAAATATTAATCTTCCATGACAAATATGGCGGCCATCTTGAATCATCAAAAAATGATCAGTAAATATGATTTCTGTGTCCAATTACTTGCCACCAAACACAATGTGAGATTATTATTTACAGTTTTAGTGCAGGAAGGAATTTTCATTTCCATCCATCTTTAAAAATGACCACCATCTTGAATATTTCAGGAACTAACATTGTTTTTTTTTATGTTAGTTAACAAAAACTAACATGACTGTGTTCTCTTTTAAACACAGCCACCAGGAAGATCTGGTCTAAAGTTTTTATCTCTGCTTTTGAAAGATTTTGTGGAAATATTGAATTATCTGCTGCTCTATTCTGCTTTAATGGCCAACAAACCAGACAGTCGTCAGCATAGAAGTGGAATTTAGAGGCAATAAACGCAGTAAAAGAATCAGTGGCCTGACACAGAGCCCTGTGGGATCCCACCTGGCACAGGAACGCTTGCTCTAAATAACAGACATCATGTTTAGATTGAAGGAAACATCCAGGACCAGATAAAATCTCTCAATGCCTTCTGGAGAATCTTTATGATCCGATGAAACCTTTGGTTTCAGGTCACAGTTTCATAAAAACACAGCGTTCCCACGGAGAAACACAGTGGTGGGATGATCATGCTGTGGGGATTACTTTATCAAGATGAAGAGGTTATGAAAAGTTCCCAGTAAGTAGATTTAAAACTTCCAGTGAAAACCAAAGACGGATTTCTGTTCAGGTCAAAAACTGAAATTCACTCAAAAAGCAAAACAATCAAAAATAAACTAATTAATTCACCAACAAAAGCAGCAAAAGAAACAAAATAACAAATTTAACACGATCAGTGAATTATAGTTAAAACGCCCGCTCTCCCGAGAGAGGTCAAAGTTCACCCAGGTGAGTTTGTTCTGCCCCTCACCTGAGCAGGTGACTGAAAAACACAACTATTATTACATCATCACATAATGACATAAACAAAGAGCAAAATTCAATTAGAAAACAGAGAAACACCTCCAAAAACCAAAAAAAGAAACAATAATGGAAAAGTTTGAAAAATGAATTAAAAGCCGCTGAAAAAAAGATAAAATATTCTGTTGTGAACAATCTTCACAGCTGCTCTAACAAAGGATTAGTTTAAAGATCCATTTATTAAATGTTTTATTATTTTCTGACACATTTCTTTAACTGCCAGAGAAACAAATTCAATAAAATCTAATTATAATAAAATCTTTTCTCATTTTAACGAGATAAAAAAACGCCTTACATTTAGATTTATTCTCCTGAATATATTGTGGTTTAAATAAGAAATATCAAATCTGTAAAACAGCAACATTTATTATTTAAATGTTTAAATGAAAGAGAGAAAAAGGAGATAGGCCTTTAAACATTTTCAACGAGTTAAATATATGTTGTTAAAATAAAAAAGCTTTTCTTTAAAATTAAATAAAACTCATTAAAATAAGAATTCTATTTGAAATATCTTAATAAAGAGAAAATTTGTCGTTAAAATAACATATAAAACTATTGATGACGAAGAACTTTCTTACCATTGCCACATTAAAAACATCATTTTTCTGTAAATGAAGTTTATATCTCAATCTAGTGGCAGTTTCAAGGTGTTGAATTACAAAGTTAAGTTTCTTGTAATTCATATTTCATAGCATTTTATAGCAACAGAAGCTAACACTTTTATTATGCTGTAAAATGGCAGAGGGTGCCTGGAAAACACAAATTCAGCCCCTTAATGCGACCCTCTGGGTTCAGGTGAAAGACTGAAACCAGCAGTCACCCCTGAACTCTGTCAAAAAGAAAACCTAAAACTAAAATCAAACACACATCATGCTAAGCTAACCGTGCTAACTGTGACTCCAACATAGAAATATAGATCACAATGTCGTCTGCAAACATCCTGATCCTCAGAGTCCCACTAACACTAACTTGACCACTAATGTTAACTTCACTGCTAATGCTACCTTGACCGCTAACACTAATGTCACTGCTAACGTTAACTTCAGTGCTAACGCTACCTTGACCGCTAACACTAATGTCACTGCTAACGTTAACTTCACTGCTAATGCTACCTTGACCGCTAACACTAACATCACTGCTAATGTTAACTTCACTGCTAACGCTAACTTGACCACTAATGTTAACTTTACTGCTAATGTTAACTTCACTGCTAACGCTACCTTGACCACTAATGTTAACTTTACTGCTAATGTTAACTTCACTGCTAATGCTATCTTCACTGCTAACGCTATCTTGACCGCTAACACTAACTTCACTGCTAACGCTATCTTGACCACTAACACTATCTTGACTGCTAACACTAACTTCACAGCTAATGTTAACTTCACCGCTAACACTAACTTCACTACTAACGTTAACTTTACCGCTAACACTAACTTCACTACTAACGTTAACTTTACCGCTAACGCTAACTCCACCTTCCTACTGCAAACAGCAGCATACTCAACCTGAACTCTTCACTTCTGGTGCATCTTTCTCTCAAACCTAAAACTTATTCTCTCTTTTTAGACTCAGTCTCAGTAGCTCCGATATTCACACAGTGACTATGACTTCTATCAGTTTGCCGTTCTGGGGTCAAAGTGCATCCATTTAAATCGTCAGATGAATCTCTATCACGTCCAGCTGTAGCTGCTCGTTGTGTAAATCTCGCTGCTCTTCTGGTCGTTCTCGGCCGTTTTCAGGGATTCTGCGGTGAACGACGAGTCGATGGCTTCGGTCCTGTTCACCAACCTGCAGACGCAGCTGGAGAAGGTCCGATCGCAGGAGCAGAACTTCCTGCAAAGACACAACATGAAAATCATTCAGCAGCAGCTGCAGGTAACAGCTTCGCCGGCTTTGTTTCTGGTTTTACATTTAAGAGGTGAACTTTCGTCTCAAACCTCAGGAATTCAGGTTTCCAAGAGCATCACATTTATTTCTCCTTCCTGTTTCTGAGTTTTTCTTTTCCTAGTTAAGATCATCATGCACTGCAGAAACGGTATTATTTACTAGAGAAACTACACTCTTATTTATGACCACACTCCACAGGAAGTAGTCCATGCAGAATAAAAACAAGAATCTCATCCTGAACAGAAGAGAAACAAAATTAAGCTGCAACTCAAGAGCAGAAGTCACACAGGTCATCAGATTATTTTATTCAAAAAGAGAAACAAAAAGCAATTAAATGAAAATCCTCATTTTTAAAATACATTTTCCACAAACTGGAGATTCTCATCATTGATGATGGATCCGTCAAAACGGACCAGAATCTCCAATTCTGCAGGTAAACAGAAGGCTAGCCATTTATTAGCGCAGTAAAGTATAGAATGATAACAGGGACAGATAAGGAGCCAGCAGCTAGCAACGCTAGGTAACAAGTTTATTATCTAATCCTAAAACACCAATCATAAACATTAGTTCAGCTAATGCTACCCGACGATGTCAGCGAGGAAGCTAACACTAAAATACTAAACTAACGTAGTAATTAGTGGAAGCTAGCATTAGGAATTAATGAAAGCTAATGCTAAAGCTCTAAATAAACATAATTAGGGGAGGCTAATGCTAAAGCTTTAAATAAACATAATTGGGGGAGGCTAATGCTAAAGCTCTAAATAAACATAATTGGGGGAGGCTAATGCTAAAGCTCTAAATAAACATAATTGGGGGAGGCTAATGCTAAAGCTCTAAATAAACATAATCAGGGGAGGCTAATGCTAAAGCTCCATAATTAGGGGAGGCTAATGCTAAAGCTTTAAAACACTAATTTTGTTTTCAAAGTTAGCAAAAACTCTGAATGACTAGGTGAAAAAGAAGTGCTGCTATTAGCACATTAGCAGCAGTGTATTCGCCACTGGAAGAAGTTCTAAAACGGATACATTTTTAGTGTTTTACTGATATCTACAAAGGAAAGAAAGATGAGCTGCCGGAAGCGCTAAATCATTTCTACAGATTTCCAGGCGGTAATGAATTCTGCCTGGATTTACGGTAATCTGTCTTCAATGATAGGAAAAAGTTTTCCGGTTCTTTCATGAGCATCACCATGAAACGTTTAGTCATCCGTACAGAAACCAGTTTATTCCTCCTGAAACGGTTCTGGCATCAGAACCAGGTCAGCGGCTCAGAGCCGACCTGCAGCAGTAAGCAGAAGTAGCAGGATGGCATTTGCTGCACAGCTTGTAGGAGAGAAAAGGAAGTAAAATCTAGTTCATGTTCGCTGGAAATGAGCTTTAAATGTGTGGTTCTCCTCCAAATGATCTGGAAATGTTTGTGAACTTAATCCCAGACATCCAGCTTTAAAGATCCATCTGAAGCCGAGTACTTTGCGGTACTTCACGGTATTTCACAGTACGTCAGAGTATTTTTTGCAGTAAATGTTGTTTGTCTGAGGATTTCTGCAGGACGTTTGTTTGAGGAAACGTCAGAAACATGAGCGCATGTGTTTTGTTCTTGAAAAGTTCTTCACCTTTGCAGAACCGGGCCGTGGCGCCTCGCCGCGGCTTCCTGTCAGCTCGATGTTTGTGTCGAAGCGAACATGTCGCAGAGGAAGCAGATACTCCTGAGCTCTGCTCTGTGGCGTTTGCGGTTTTCTGCTGCTGTTGTGTTTCTGTAGATTTAAAGCAACACAAGGACCAAAACTGAGACTTTGAAGCTTATTTTTGCTTTTAGTTTGATTCGTTTTGAAATGATCTTTGACGTTTTTGCTAAGAGTCTGTTCCTTTAGCAGGAAAGCTGTGAGAGGTAAACTGCAGCCTTCATTTGATGCTGGAAGCAGAGAAACGAGCAGCCGGTGTAGGTGTGCATCGGATCCTTTGACTTTCCGTTGGTGATGAAAGCTTCGTCACGACTGTGGGTGAATTTTCCACAGAGAAACGTTCTGGTTTTTCTGAATGGGCAGGCCAACGCCTCGCTCTGGGTGTAAATGTCAAGCAGAAGCTCATCGTGGTGAGGACACGGCTGAGGGAAAGTCTGCGGTGGCTAAATTTGCTCAAGCCTAATTTGTAAATGTTTATGTAGCTGATTTTAGTAGCTGGAGAATCTAAGATGTTTACAAGACTGAAAACCTCGTGAGAACTTCAGAATTTTGATGAAATTTGTTTGTAACAGGAAGCGCCTTTTCTTTTTTTAAATAAATAATCTGACCCTGAGAGTTCAGCTCTTTGGTGACCGGAAGAGGATCAGTCAGCCAATCACAAGCAGATGTTGGTGTATCTATGGCAACGGTTTAATATGGAGGAAATACTACATTACCAGATTTGGACTTCCTTTATGCTATCTGAGAGGCACAGAGCTGAAACCTCAGGCCCAATAATAACCATTTCTATTAGAAACATCCAGTCAAGACTAAGAAAACCAGGATTATGTAAAGATTATGGCCAATAATGGAAAGAAAAAACAACTGGGCTTCTTCAAATGGGACGCCATCAGGATCCTTATGCCAACACGATATTTAGCAGAAGCTAATGCTAAGGCAATATTTCTTTTTTTCTGAATATATTGATAACATCAAATACAACAAACATGGCATCAGTATCAGACGTACTCAAACCTGAAAGTCTTCACAGGCATCGGGGGTTTCAGATTGGTTATGATCCAGTTCTGCATCTGGTTGTTTGTCCATGAATGTTATGGATAAGAAGAGCTCCTTGTGAAAAATGGAGAAAAAGGTTTTGCTTTAAGAAAACAACATTTGTGAATGAAAAACATTTAGTAGCCTTTCAGATTTCTTTTCTTCTCTCCCATAAATAATGTCTTAGAAAATTTAGGTAAGTTTGGAGTTTTAGGGAAAAGCCAGTGTTGCACATCATAACAGAAAGATTTACACATTCATGTAAAGATGTTCAGTCGATTCAATATCACATCACAAAGTAAACATGTTTTATCATCAACAGCAAATCGAAGTCTGAGGATTCCTTAGAGGGGTAAAAACATTTTGAAGTGGACTTCCTTGGCTTTTGGAGGAACAGGACAATTTAAATAATGTATCCTATTTTTTCCCTTTGATCCTTTGAGAAGAAATGTGATATAAAATTTGTATATGATAAGGAAACAAAGCACTAGTAAAGCATTCCCTAATTTTAGAGTTTGTTTTAGTTTATGACCTGTGACACTGAGCCCATTAATCAGACGTCCAGGTAGATCAGGA
>NW_006800558.1:19181-26018 GCF_000485575.1 Poecilia formosa | reverse complement strand
AAAAATATATATTTTTTAAATTACTGCACACAAACATTTCAACAAAATATGTTTGTTAGATCCAAGCAGGATGAAAGTTTGAATAAAAGTGCAGTTTTTAAAAAGTAATAAAGTGATTCATGAAGACCTGCAGCTTACTGAGGTTTCATCAAACACATCAGGGACGGGAAGTATTTACTGCAGCTCAGGCCGTTTCTGTGATATTGCAATAATAATAACATTTTTATCACAATCTCCTCAGATCAGTTTGGCCTTCACAGAACATTGCATAACAGTTTCTTTACTGCTTTGTATTTATGTTATCTTTATCAACTTACAGATTTAAAATGAAGAAATATGAGACATTGGTGCAGCTAACTGGATGTTTTTGCAGGGCGCGCTGGAGCAGTCGCTGCAGAACTCTGTGGCCTTTGAGAGGCAGAAGAACATGGACAACCGAGTGAGCATCATCAGAAACAGCGTCCAGGTAGCTGAGCACACCTGAAGAAAACAGGCTGAGGAGCATCAGCTCTGATAAAAACAAAACGTTTGTCTGCAGCTGATGGACCAGGCGGTGAAGAACATCGAGGACATGCAGGACGATTTCGATTTCTGCTACAAGACGCTTCAGTCACGAGGTGAGCGCCGCTTCCAGGGTCTGGACAGCTGGAAGGAAACGCTGAATATTCATGTGTTTGATTTTCCAGAATCGGCAGACAGAACATCAGAGATGATCAAACAGGGAATAACTCGCCTGCAGGAAATGCTCAACAGGCTGGACTTTAAACGGAAGGTCAGCAGAAACACGAAGCCTCAGCAGCTCCAACATTTACAGCTGTAAACTCGTCGTTCTTCGTTCCTTCTCTGGTTTTCAGGAGATCCTTTCAAAAATGGACGTGGTGATCAAAGAGATCGACGACCTTATGACCTCTCAGCTGCGACCGGAGCTGCAGGACTGGAAACGGCGGCAGCAGATCGCCGCCATCGGTGGGCCGCTGCTGACGGGTCTGGAGCAGCTGCAGAGCTGGTAAACAGCTGCAGCAACGCACAACAGCAACATCACTTAATATTATGATGACAGTCAGGATAATAATCTGCTAAACTCAGCGGACAGGCGGACATATTTACGCCTAACAACCGATTTAATAGCCAAATCAGCGCTTATAAACACAAACAGCTCGACACAAATACGTTTACTGCTCAGTTTTAGCTAAATGAATGGAAAATATCAGTGATGACATCATCTAGATACGACAGAGAAAACTTATGACATCACAAAAATAAAGTCATTACATGAAAAAAGTTGCAATAATTTAGGAAAAAGTCGCAATGATAAGACAATAAACTCCTAATAGTCATAATCATGCAATAAAAAGTTGTAAAGTAAAAAACTATATGACAAAAAAGTCAGAATAATACCTGAATAATGTGATATTAGTAGAATGAAGTAGTAATTTTATAACTGCTACAAGGAAAATAGTAAAAAAAAAGAGTGGTAAATTATAAGTTTTTAATTTTCTCTTCCTTTCATACACTGTTTAGTTTATTTAGGAATGTCCTTAAGTTCACAGAAAATATTGTGAATATTAAATTAAACCTGGGATATTCTCACTATGCTAAGCTAGGCTAAGTTAGCATGTTAGCATCAAGTTCAAGTATTTTATTATTCATATAAATATTAAGTGATAAATTGAATCTTGACTTAAAAAAAATTAAATGTTGTGAACATAACTCAGATTTTAGCAACCAGAAGATACATGTGGGTATGCTAGGTTAGCATTAGCTAGCATGATTAGCAGTTTTAGTTTCTGTTTTTCATTCTATGTAAAGTAAAATTCATTAGTCATGTTTCTATTGGCGAAATTGTAAAACAATAAATATCACATGAATGCTAAACAGTTTTTTTAAGAGTCTGACCTCCATCTGTTGGGGTCAAACGGCTCTGACCCTTTGACCCTCCTGCTCCCTCAGGTTCACTCTGACGGCACAGAGCCTCTTCCAGATCAAACGGCAGCTGGACAAACTGGGAGAACTGGTGGTGAAGGTGACATATGAGAGCGACCCCATCCCGCTACAGAAGCCTCAGATGGAGGAGCGAGTCAAGTACCTGATCTACCACCTGATCAAGAGGTGAACCGGCTCCGCTGCCCGGTTTAATCTGACATGACTTCAGCTACATCACGAATATATCATCAGTATATCATCATGTTCGGTCCATTGCAGTTTAATGAGTCTTTAGTAAGTTTTAAACGTCTGGCTTGGTTTCAGCTCCTTTGTGGTGGAGAAGCAGCCCTGCATGCCCACACACCCACAGAAACCTCTGATCATCAAGACGGGCGTCCAGTTCACCACCAAAGTCCGGTAACGAGAGCCCAGCAGCCGCAGCGCTTCCTGAACGACGCCTCATCACTGCGGCCGTAATGCAAATCTCTTCTCCTCCTTTCAGACTTTTGGTCAAACTTCCTGAAGTGGATTATCAGCTAAAAGTGAAAACAACATTTGATAAGTATGAAAACAGTTTTCATCCTGTTTGGTTTTAATCTGGACGTTAATCTGAGGAGTAATGAGTGTGTCGTCGTCTCTGCAGGGATCTTCCAGCCGGCAGAGTGTGAGTTTCCCCTAACGTCTCCGATAAAAAACACTAAACATGAAGCTACATTTTTATGTTTTTTCAGTTATAAAACAGCAACATACCCAGTTAGTTTGCAGCAGAACATTATGACCACCTTCACAGCAGCTCTTGATGCTCAAGTCAAAGGTTTTTTTACTGAAATCTGATTTTTTTCTTTGCATCGTTCATGCTACTCGTTAGTCACACTGGAGTGTGAACGGCAAATTAGGAAATAACCAGTCCAGATTCCTCCCTACTGACGGAGAAAGTCCAAAAAGTTCTGATGGGATTCTGATGAGGTCCGTTACAAACAGAGAAAAAAATACTGAAATTACTCAAAAAACTTCTAGATAAAGAGTTCCAAACGCTGAAAATGTATTAGAAAATAACATTTGGAGATTAATTTCAGAAATGTTCCAGAAACCTTGGACATTTCTGGAACATTCTAAGTTTTTTGTAGAAAATTTCAGAGTTTTTTTGCGTAAATAGTTTCTGTCTGCGTTTCGGTGGTGAATCTGAGTCGGACTCCGTCCCGTTTGCTCCTCAGAAGTCGACAGTTCTTCATCCTCACCAACAACACTAAAGTGATGGACATTGAGGATTACTCCAATGGCTGCCTGTCCGTCGAGTTCAGACACCTGGTAGGAAACCTTCACTGCTGAGCAGCACAGGTTGCTGCAACGCTGCCTGAAAGTTGACCCAGTTTGTGTTTTACAGCAGCTGAAAGAGAAGAAGTACACCAACGGCACCAAGGGCAACGAGGTGACCAGACTTCAAACACATCTGAACATTCACAGGCAAAATGATCACCGTTTAAAGGAATAACACCACAAAAACTGTACAAAGTCGTACATTTAGAAGGAAATGTTTCCCTCATTAACAGAAAGTTTATCCAGTGGTTTGGAAAACTCAGGATAGTCAAATAACCAGAAAATTACAGCTAAAAACATACAGGGCATCACAGAAATACATGAGACCCTGATTGCAGTTAAACTGATCATAAATATATTCAAATCCATGCAGAGAGCTGAAGGTTACCGGTTGCTACGGCAACCACCAACCGCACAGCGAAACTACCACACAGTTTGACCAAATATAATCAATTTAAAGAATAAATAAAACAATTTAGACAAATTTCACATCTATAATAATGTTACAATAAAACCTTGGTACAGATATATTCATAATTTTTTATCTTATCAATAATAAACTAAGAATGTAGGATTTTAATAAAACAGTCAAATTATGAAGGGAAGCGATGTTTAGACCGTTTGAATAATTTAAAAAATCCATCCAGTTTGTACATCTTTCCGATCATTTGGAAAATAAAAATACATAAAAACTGAATCTATTAGGTCTAGTTTAGTAAATTACTCGACCAATCAGACATTAAAGTCTGATTAAATCAGACTTTAATGATAACAGTCTGCTTTAAAGTGAAAGTCGGAGCTATTATCTGCAGAATGTATGAAATATATGTATTACATATTTGTTGAAACTATCTGAAAGATTTAACTGCTCTGCTTTCTCCCAGTGCTAACTAGAAATAACCAATCAGAGCCTGGGGGCGGGGCTTAATGCTGTCAATAACTCTACTACGCTGGATCTAGCATAGCATGTTGTGAATGCTAAGACTAGTTAGCATCGTCACTAAATGGTTTTTCTGTAACTATGTTGTTTCTCCACCGTTAGCACATTTAGCAGCCAGTACATGAGGATGACTGGCAGCGTTAAGCCCCGCCTCCTGGCTCTGATTGGTTGCAGTTGAGGGCTACACAAAGTCCCTGCAGGGCCTCAGTTTGGACTCGGTTGGATCTGATGGCTGCTGTCTTTCAGGGCCTGCTCTCTGTGACGGAGGAGCTCCACTCGCTGAGCTTCGAGGCCTGCTTCACTGTACAGGGCCTCGCCGTCGACCTGGAGGTCAGAGGTCATTTCCATCACCATGCGCCGGCTGCTGCTGTTGCTCATTTCTGCTCTCCTCTCCCCAGACATGTTCGCTGCCGCTGGTGGTGATCTCCAACGTGAGCCAGCTGCCGGGCGGCTGGGCCTCCGTCATGTGGTACAACCTACTGACCGACGAGCCGCGGGTGAAACGATTAGCTGCTCAAAACTTTAGCCAGACACGCTAACCAGCTAGTCACATACTGCAGGCGGCTTAAGCTGAAGCTAAGTGATAAATCTGATGTTAAAATGTAGTCAGAGATGTAAATGTGGTGAATTTAATGCTAAACCAGCCTGCCGTAGCCGTTGGCTTGGTTTTGCTGACTCGTGTTTCCGTACAGAACCTGGGCTTTTTCGGGAACCCGCCCCGTGCCAGCTGGAGCCAGCTGTCTGAGGTTCTCAGCTGGCAGTTCTCCACCTTCGCCGGCCGCGGCCTCAACAAGGAGCAGCTGGACATGCTGGGCGAAAAGCTGCTGGGTACGCGCCTGCCTGCCTGAGCTGCTTTACCAACTGAGGAAATGCAACAACAACATCCAATCAGAGTCAGGAGGCGGGGCTTAGCGCTGCCACTCATCCTCATGTACTCAAATGTGCCAATGGTGGAGAAACAACTTACCGTTACAGAAAAACTGTTTATCCACCGTCATTGGTCCCTATGCTAACTAGATTTAGCATTCACAAACGGAGGATGATTGACAACGCTAAGCCCCGCCTCCGGGCTCTGATTGGTTATTTCTAGTTAGCACTGGAAGAAACAGGAAATGCTCAACTTTTTCACAGATTTTCTGTCTCATAACAAACTGTCACAACATGGTACCAGCTTCAACAAATATGTAAAAATATATTTTTTTATAAAAGTTACAGTTTAAAGATGGAGGATAACTCTCTCTGTCACACCAAACAGCTTCTGCTCTCATCGGTTTCTCTGGTTTTATTTCACTCTATGCACACGACACTCTGCTCATCCAAACTAATAAATAAACTACTAAACATGAGAAAACAAAAATATGGACAGATTTTAATCAAGTGACATTTCTGCTGTTTTCTGTTTCTGCAGGTCAGCATGCCTCATGTGGGGATTATCAAGTCTCCTGGTCCAAGTTTGCTAAGGTAACGACCTCACAGCGACCTCAGACTGACCTCAGACTGACCTCAGACTGCTGTTCTTCCCTCTGTCACTCCTTCTGCTCTCTGTCCTTCACAGGAGAACATTCCTGGGAAGCCGTTCAGTTTCTGGATGTGGCTGGATTCCATCCTGGAGCTCATCAAAAAGCACCTGCTGCCAGTCTGGAACGAGAAGTAAGTCCCCAACGCCTCCATCAACCTGATGGAGCCTGATGGAGCCTGATGGAGCCTAATGGAGCCTGATGGAGCCTAATGGAGCCTGATGGAGCCTAATGGAGCCTGATGGAGCCTAGATGGAGCCTGATGGAGCCTGATGGAACTGGACTTTGACTAGGCCATCCTGACCCATGTTCTAAATTATTCCATCATAAGTGAACCTGAGCCCTGCAGCTAGACAGGTTAACCTTCTAACAGGTTTACCTGTCAGGATTTAACTTTAACCTGGCCTGCTTCCCACAGCATGATGCTGACACCACCAGGCGTCTTTCTGGGTGTGGTGTGTTCAGGATAGTGAAAATCAGGAATCATTTCCTGGATTCTCTCCAAATAAAAACGTTGAGGTTTGTGTCTGGAACAGTGAGAAACCTCAGTGGTGTAAAGCCTTTATCAGATAGCTGTGATGTTCATGAAATCAGCTGCTGCAGGGACTGTTTTCTGTCTTCATTTTACAGCAGCAGTTTAATCTGAGCTGAGGAACTGCAGTTTCCTGTAATCTGCCCAGATTATTTCTGCTTTGCTTCATTGTTCAGGCCGTACAGAGAAGTGGTGCAGAGCAAAACGTGCTGCAGCTTCACAGCTGGAACAATAGTTCCTACAGTAAAACCCTGGAGGCAGATGGAGAAGTGATGAAGGTGATTTTCTGTCTGCAGCTTCATCATGGGCTTCGTGAGCAAAGAGATGGAGCGCGCTCTGCTGAAGGACCGCGAGCCTGGAACCTTCCTGCTGCGCTTCAGCGAGAGTCACCTGGGAGGAATCACCTTCACCTGGGTGGAGCACAGCGACAGCGGTGGGCGGAGAGGCCAGCACACACACACCATACACTCACACCTTATACACACACACACACACCATACTCACACACACACACCATACTCACACACACACACACTACACACACACCTTATACACACAGACACACACACCCTAACATCCAAACCTTCCTTGGCCCTGAATTGGTTTTC
>NW_006800558.1:0-19041 GCF_000485575.1 Poecilia formosa | reverse complement strand
CACACACACACACACACACACACCATACACTCACACACACACACACACACACATATAAACACAAAGTTACAGGGTTTCACATCCAAACCTTCCTTGGCCCTGAATTGGTTTTCTTAGCTTCAGCAGTGGCTAGCACTGCTAGCTAAACCATAAAGTACAAGTCATTGAAATTAGTTCTGCTAATGCATGAAGCAACATAGTATTTTGAGGAAGCTAATTGTTATAGCAGTAGTAATTAGTAGAAGCTAACATTAATTAATAGAATTAACATTAAAGCGCTAAGTTTGCTCAGAATAGCTGATAAGCTGCCAGCGTCCAATGAAACGCCTGAGAAACTGAAGACACCTCAGTGATTTGTGATTCCACTTCCTGATTATCTGCCACTTTTCTTCTTCTCTTGTCTTATTAACTGTCACTTTGTCCAACAGGGGACGTAAAGTTCAACTCCGTGGAGCCGTACACTAAGAACCGGCTGAGCGCGCTCCCGTTCGCTGATATCATACGCGACTACAAGGTGATCTCAAACGGCGGCGTTCCGGAAAACCCGCTCAAGTTCCTGTATCCCGACATTCCCAAAGACGAGGCCTTCGGACGGCTCTACAACAGCCAGCCCAGCAAAGGCAAGACACTAACATCTGAGTTCATACAGGCTTGCTTTGACTGGGGTTAGGTGGAGTACCTCTAAGTAGTCAGTGTTTTACCAGCCCAGCAGTACGAGGTGGCTTGAGCAGTTTCACTTTGGAGGATCGGATTTCTGATAAATCAAGGAAACTGATTCTCAGAATATATAAACAACCAACCAACATCACGGAACAACATTGCTACAAGATAAGCAACTTCATTAAATCAACCAAGAAGTGTTATTTCATGTAAATTGTAAAGCGCTTTCAACCATGATTGGTATCAACATGGTTGAAATTAGTGCTTTAGCATTATCTTCCACCAAACACCAGGTGGGAATACATCTTTCCCACAAGAACCGCCATCTTGGTAGGCTGCATATCCCCTGCAGCTTGCAGATAAAAGCTATATTAGCTAAGCTAATTTTGCTTGTTTGGGAGTAGGTACTACAGTAAATATCACTGATGGCAACTCTATAGCAACTGTTATGAGAGTTAGTGATGGATACCTACCAAGATGGCTGTCGGCTACAAAGTTCTCGGAAGTGTGACGTCACATGAGAGTTATGTATATTGCTTTAGCATTAGCTTATGCTAAATACCATGGTGTTACAGCCCATTAGCATTGTTGATGTTTTTGTCGCCATGAATCTTCAGCTCTGACCTTTGACCTCTCTGTGTTCTCAGTCTATCCGTACATCCCGTCAACTTTGATCCCCATCTCCGAGCTGCGGTGAGTCCTCCACAGAAATGGTCGTAACTCTCATTAGCTGCACGTTAGCGGCTAAGCTACAGGCTATGTGGTTGTAGCTGAAGATCTTGTTCCGTTTTATCTCTCCAAATAAACCGATGTTGGTAACGGTTTGAGGAGGAATCTTGTTTCTGACCCGGTTTGAGGAGGAATCTTGTTTCTGACCCGGTTTGAGGAGGAATCTTGTTTCTGACCCGGTTTGTGACCTTTGGAGTGACATGTCTCTCGCTCTGTGATCCAGATCAGAAGCCAGCTCCACGCCGCGCTCCTGCCCGTCTCCAGAGCCGCCCATGACGCCCGGAGAGTTCGACATGCTCAGTGAGCACCTGTGCTTCGACATCGACACCGTGAGTTTCTCCAGGGGTTTATCCAGAACAGAGGGGGCCCAGGGCGGCAGAGGTCACCACACCGCCCCCTGGTGTCCATGTAGTCTTATCTTTACAGTACAGTTTTAAATTAATTTAATAGAGCTTCAGTGGAAGATTTATTCATTTTATTATTTCTATTATTTATCCTTCCAATATGTCAGAGTTAATATTTTTCCTCTTTATGTCCTAAAAACTGAAATCATAAAAACTTTAAAGAAGCTGATTTATCAGTTAATAACTGATAATATCAATAAATAATAAGCTCTGTGGTTCCTGTCAGGGTTTTAATCAGATTACAGCAACGAAGCTGAGAAGCTTTTCAAAACATTTTATTATGTAAGAATATGTCTTTGTTTTTAATTAACAATTCATTTTTGCTCATTTAAAACTCATACATGGTGCATTACGGTAATTTAAAGTCTTAAAGGGGTGAAAAACAATCAAATGAATAGAAAATGAGATACATGACCTTCAGAATACACACAGAACAATTACTTTCACATTGATTCATAATCTAAATACATTTAGTTGGAAGGAATAAATTCTTGAAAAGAAAAGAAATGTATATCCTGGACAAACGTTATGAGTCTGTCTCCAAACTCAACAGTAATATTATAAAAGATTTATTCTGGATATAGGACGTCAGTTTGACATTAATATTTTTGTCATGAATATTGTGATGGTTATGCATCTCATTTTCTCCTACAAACTGTCCCGACAGGAAACCTAATTCTTATTTATATTCTTTATTTTACATGTTCAGTGTTTCTGTCTTTTATGATGTATTTTTATTTCTCTGAGAATAAGGTTGTTTTCTTTCTGTTTCCAGATGAGCTCTCCGTACTCAGAGTGAATCCTCGATGTTTCTACACCTCTTCAGAAATAAATATCAAAAATATTTCATGTTTAAAAGAACCAAAAACACCTTTATGTTTTTATTTAATGTTGTTGTAATTTGAGCTCCAATATTACTGAAGTTCTCTGTAAAAAGTTTTTCTAAATAAATTTTTTCCTTCATATCAGCTTGTCATCTCCGCTCACTGGCGCCCCCGCTGGCCAGAAAGAATAACTGCAGCCAGAGTTCCCGGTTCGGAGTTTTTATTTTGGAGAGGAAACCGGATGTTGTGACTCGCCGTGACTCTCTGTAAATGCTGTTCAGGGTTTCTGGAGAATCACGTGGTTCTCGGAGAGCCAGAGAAAACTTTAAAATGAGACTCTTATTATTATTATTATTATTATTATTATTATTATTAGCTGAATCTGTGGAAATCCCAGAGGTCACAAAGTTTGACAAGGAAACCAAATCAGATTCTGGGTGATTCCCTGAGAACAATGACTCAGAGCTGGTGAGTCAGTGAAATATGAGGAAACATCCGAGTAAAACAAAGAATCAGCAGGAACATTTTGCTCTGGATTTAAATGTCTGCTGTTGGTTTGCATAGAAACTTCTCACTGAACGTCTACTTTCCACAGAATGAAGCAAACCTGTCACTAAAATATCTGAAAACTGTCAAACTAATTTTATTCAAAGCAATTAATGATATTTACTGGATTTTCTTCCCACTAAATAAGCTTTATTTTACCTCACATGGTTGCTATAATCCCTGCTGTTTGTACACATTTTTACCTTCCACTCAACTTTACAGCAATATGCTTGGAAGCAGCACTTTGGAAAAGGGAGTTAACACTGGTTATTTAAATTGACATAAAAGAAAAAAAAAACGTTTTTATAGTTTCAAAGTCATAATTTCACCATTTCATTCAGACATTTATAAATGTCCCTGTTCCAAACTAAATATTTAATTAGCAAGCTAAACACAAAATACTTAACTAATTGATAAACTTCTTATCCACATTTACATTCCAAAGTGGATTCTGGATGTTTGAACATGCAGAATGCAGAAAGTGAGAGTGAATGGATGAATGTAGAGACGTCGCTGTCTGCCCGGCTGCATTTGGTATGGAGACGGGTGACAACATGTCAGTATTAAAATCTGTAGATGGTTTGGTGATAGTTAGCCTGATGATGAACATGACTCTGTGGTCGATGAATTTGTTGACTGGTGTGATAAAACTTTTACAGAAAACAAAGGACCTGCATTTATTCTAGACAGAAGCTCCACAACATAAATCAAACAGTAATGAAAGGTCAGACAGTAGAAAACTATAAACATCTTGGGACTGTTTCAGATAATAAGTTAAAATGTATCTGCCATTCAGAGAAGCTGCAAAAAAGGGCCAAAGATTGTTTTGTCTAAGAAAGATCGCAAAGTTTCAGGGTGATAAGTCAAAGATGATCATATTTTATGGATCATATATTGACGTTTTCTCTCCTTTGTTGGTTTAGAAATCTTAGCATTAGGTCAAAATGCCCTCAGCAGAATAATACATGCTAGTAATAAGATCTTAGGAGTTGAACAAAGCTCTGTTACAGAACTGTTCAGTAAACGGATCATCAGTAAACTGAAGCCATCCTTGCTGAAAGATCTCAGCCGTTACATGCTGAGTTCAGTTTCTGCCTTCAGGCCTCGAGTCAGACTCTCTGAATGAAAGAAACAGTTACAGTAACACTTACAGTTACAGTAACAGTTACTGTATCAGGTAGAATCTCTGCTTTCTTCCTGCAGCAGTTAGATGTACTTTTTCACCATCTAGTGGTTGGAGTGTGAACTGCACCCGATTCATTGAGTGGAAATCAGAATTTCATCAATAAACCTAGTAAATAATCTTAACCTGAGCTGGAATGTGGATTAAAAAATATATTTATGCTTACTGATAAGCATAGAAGACATTCATTTAAGTTTTTGGGTTTGAAGCTTTTTAGCAACACTAGGCAGCTAAGGAATGGAATCTGGCTATACTAGTATTGGTAACCAAAATATTTAATTGCAAAAATAGTCAATTCTGTTCTTGAATTTGAACATTAATGAAGCTGAATGGAAAATATGTGCAGTTAAATATGTAAATATTATTTTTATAAACAGATGCATATAAACTACGAGAGCTTAAGATATATTTCTGCCAAAAACTAAAAAGTGTTAGGTTCTGGGTTTTTTTTTTAGGTGGTCCTTTGGTTGCTGAGTTATCTCCCCACTAGATGGAGTCCGAGAGATGGCGGGCTGGGGTTTCATGGATGATGTCATCCTCTCACCGGAGGCTGATCATCTAATTGACGGCAGCAAGAAGGTGGAACGCCGGTACTTCGACGCCAGAGTGTCAACCTTAGATGGATCCTCCAGCCCCTCAGAGTTTTGCTCCGAGTTTTTTTAGATCTGCCTGTTTTTTGTGTTGTGCTTCATTGCGGGTTTTTGCTCCCCTCAGGATCCTTCCTCATCTGGTTGCCTGACCACTGGTTCTCCAACGACGTCATGGGATCTTACCCCATAGATGCCTGAAAGCCAGACCTCACCAGTTTCTGTAAGATTCTGCCTGCCATTCAGAAGTCTCCGACCGGCCGTTCCACCTAGACTCAGCTGCTTACAAGGACAAGCCTCCCTGTCCGCCCTCCAATGCCACCTACCGAACCGCCAAGCTCCACGGAGAAGCAAATCCATAAGTTAGAAAGAACTCCAGGACCTACCAACCCCCCTCCAAGCCGTTAAAACGCTCTGAGCCAGTAAGTTTACTTATTCTCATTCGCAGCCTCCCGTTTCCCAGTCACCTGAACTCACCTCGTTTCTCTTATCTCCTCAGTGCACCCAGATCAGCCGAGCAGTTTTCTGGACCAGCTTTCCTTTAAGTGTTGCTTGCTGTCAAGGGCGTAGGAAAGAGTCTGTCATTGGGGGGGACATGTCCCCCCCGTCCCCCCCGCTCCCTACGCCTATGCTTGCTGTAATAAAACTTTTCATTTTTTTTTTTTACATCCGTCTCTTTGGTGTTCCTGCATGTGGGTAAAATCCGTCAAACCCATCATGACAAAAAGTTTGGAAATTAATCAAATTTTTTCTAGAAAGAAAATCAGGATTTTTTTTAAATTAAAAAACACAAAAATGTTCGCTTGTGCAATTTTTTTGAGTTTCAAAAGAAAATTTGAGATTAAAATTTCTGAGATTTTTTGACTATTCAAACTCAGAAATGTCCGTGTTTGTTTTACTAGAAATTTTCTGAGATCAATCTCAGAGTTGTTTGGCTGAAATGTGCTCATCTCTTTGTTTTCCATCTGGCCCTGATGCTGTCGTAGGTTTCTGGTTCCCATCCCTGACTTGATATATTCATATTCATATAAATATGTGTAAATATACTGTAAACACTGGATTACAGATGCTGCATGAAGCTCACACACATTACACCAGGATACAGGCGGAAACACAAAGCAGTTCTACGGGAGGCTGTCCAGGTTCTTCTCGTTGCTCGTCTTGACTTTTAATTTTTATACTTTGTGTCTGAGACACAAATCCATCTAAATATTTAGTTACCAAGCTAAGTAGTTAGCAAGATAAATATTTAACTTGAAACTAAATATTTGGTTAGTAAGCTAAGTATTTTACCAATTTAGGATTTTAGCCTAGTTAAATATTTACCACCACACTAAATATTTACTAATATTTACTTAATATTTCACCCTCATTTAAATATTTACCAAGTTAAATATTCAGTTAGCTAGCTAAAAAATAATAGCTTGTTAATTAAGCTATGTCAAGACACTGATAAATGACTTGAATAAGTTTATTTAGTAACGAATAAAGCTTACAAACAGTTAATAACATGTTGAAAATACCACTGAGTGTTATTGCTGTTATTTTTTGTTTATCACATTTACATGTCCGGCGCCTATGATTAGCATAATAAGAGTATTTAATGTAAAGTTGTTCGCAGCTCTTTGATCGTTTCAAAGTCTAAAGTGTTTTTGAAGCGGCTCCTTTCTTTAAAAATAAAAACCTTTAATATGAAAAGCTGCTGACGGCGGAAGTGTGACCCGATGAACGGCTGAACTTGACGCCTCTGGCTGAGCCGTTTCCCGAGAATCAGCCGGTCCGGAGGGAGTTTCCGCGGAATAAAAGCCGCTGCTGCCGCTCGGCCTCCTGCAGATCGGCTCTGATTCCGCTTCCTGCTTCTACCGGAGAAACTCTGAAGATTCACGGTGAGAAACTCAACCTCAGATCCGCACAAACACAGTTTGTTTTAGTCTTTACGTGTTTATTGCATATGTTAGTTTTCTGACTAATGTCAGCTGTTTCCAAGCTGAATTTGAAGAAAACATTTGTCATAAAGTTTAACTTTAATAATTTAAAGGTAGATTATTAACTCGTGTCCGAAAATATTACAAGAAAATAGAAATAAATTGATATCTGTGCCGGTATCAACAGTGAACCGGTAAACGGGTCACGGTTTACCGGCGTCCTCCGGAGCGAGCATGAACCATTCAGGCTTCCGTACCGCTGCTGCTGCCTGGACCCTTTTTTCCTTCCTCCAGTTTAAGGTTCACTCCTGTTTTTGTTTTTTTGCGTAGTGACCCATGAAAACACAGAGCGCATCCGATTCTTTAGGGCTTATTGAATCAGAATCAGAAGCTGACTGAACGTTTCCCGGATCACAACCGAGAATCTTTGAACATCTGAAACGTTCACAGACTCAAACTACAAACCACAACGTGATCTGAAAAGTTCTGCTCCATGTGAAACTCTGGAGGTTTTTATGGATATACTTTAACCCATAGATATGTAAGGAAAGTTCAGTGGAAGGAAACCTTATCGGGTTTCCCACCTGAGACATGAGAACCGGGTCAGAGCCGGTTCCTCAGGCGGTTCTGTTGTGGTTCTGTGCAGATGGCCCAGTGGCAGGAGCTGTTGAAGCTGGACTCGGCGCTGCAGAACCGGGTCAGGCAGCTGTACGACGGCCGGTTCCCCACAGAGATCCGGAACCAGCTGAGCCACTGGATCGAGAGCCAGGACTGGTAAGAGGAGCCGGTTCCCCCGGGTTCTGGTGGCTCCTCCCCCAGGCGGCGCAGTCAGAATCCACCCTGCATTTCCTGAATGCGGTTGCTATGGAGACGCCCACTGCGGTCCAGCAGGGGGCGCAGCGGGTCAGACTGAACATGTTTTATTTATTGACCCTGAAAAAGTTTCATAAAATGATTTAATTTGACATAAAATGGAAATAAAATAATTATATTGTAAAAATAGAACAAAAAAATCTGAAAAGTGTGGAGGACATTTCTAGTCATCCTGCCTGAGTCAGAATGCTGCAGAGCCTCCTCTGGCTGCAGGTTTTCTAGGGTTTGTCTCCACCAGCTCTGAACAACTAGACTTTGACTAGGCCATTCTATCCATGGTTATTTTTAAAATCTGTACAGAATACATGCAATATTTAAAAACATTATAAATATTGTTATAAAAACACAAAAACAGAAAAAAGCTTGAAGGTAAAACAGGAAGTGAGGCGGGTCAAAGGTTAAAGTGTGACATAATTTCCTGCTGCAGGAGTTCTGCGGCTGTGAACGAGAACGCAGCGGCTGCGTGTTTCTGCGCTCTGCTGCAGCACCTGGAGGAGCAGTGGCACCGCTCGGTCCAGGAGAACTCCATCCTGCAGGGACCCGACTTCCCCAGGATGAGGGCCTACATAGTGGTACGGCGGAGCCGGTGCAGCGGTCAGTATGCTACTGCCACCGGGTCTGAAGCAGCTCTGTGTTTCCAGGAGAACTTCCAGGCTCAGCCGCTGAACCTGGCCGCCATTTTGTCTGAGTGTCTGAAGGAGGAGAAGCAGATCTTGGAGTCGGTTACCATGACGATGGTGAGTCCCGATTAACGGCACGGCGGTGGTGCTCAGCTTGGGAGCTAACTGACCCTGCTCTCCTCTCAGGGCGGCAGCCCTGTCGTCATGGCGCCGCAGTGGACGGAGCTGGACAACCGAGTCATGCAGCTGAAGCTGCAGCTTCTGGTAATCAGACGGATCCGATTCCTGACCGGACCGACACAGTCAGAACCAGAACCTTGATCTGTGAAATCTGCTGCAGGAACTGAAGAAGGAGGTGAAAGTCCTGGAGGACCTGAGCGAAAAACTCGACTTCATCCGGAACTCGTGGCAAAGCAAAGGTCAGGTCAAAGGTCACCGCTGCAGGAACGCTGCGGTGTACGCTAAACGGCGTTCTAACAGGAACATTTGGGTCAAAGGTCATCACTGCTGTGTTCTAACAGGAACGTTTGTGTTTCCTTCACCAGTGGAGCAGAAGGTGGAACTGGTCCAGTCCAAGGCCCTGGTGGAGCAGGAGTGTCTGAAGATGGCCCGGTCCATCTCCCAGACCAAACAGGTACCAGAGACCCACACCATACAGAACCAATCAGAACCAGCTAATCAGAACCAGTCAGAACCAGCAGCTCCCTCGCTTTAAGGTTTGAAACGGACTAGCAACAAAACTAGCCACCATGCTAACTTATTTTATTTTGAAGAACAACCTGCTTCATCTGAATGTTTGTATTTGTCTCCCCTGCAGCAGGTTGATCCTCCTCAGGTGTTTCATGGCTCGTTTCTCTCAGGTTGTGCTGCAGCGGCTGGTCAGCGTTCTGAACGAGGCGGCCGGTTCGGTCCAGACTCTGACCGGAGTGGAGCTTCCTCAGTGGCGGCGGCGGCAGCAGCGATCCTGCATCGGCAGCCCAGAGGACGCCGGCCTGGACCTGCTGGAGAGACCCGCAGCCTGACCCGACCAGATCCGACCCGACCCCCCAGCTGACCCGACCCGACCCGACCCGAACCTGCCCGCTCTTTTACCCGACCCGTTTGTGTTCTGCAGGTTCACGGCGGTGGCCGAGGTTCTGCTCAGTGTTGGTGAACAGCTGCAGCAGCTGCAGGTCCAGAACCAGAGGTTCCCCACCCCGGACTTCCCGGGCCTCACCGACTCCATGGCAGAAATGGAGAAGTTCAGCCGCCGTCTGACCCGGAACCTGTTGGCCAGGTGAGGCCCCGCCCCCCCGGCTGCTGATTGGACCATCTGGCGGCGGGGGGGCGGGGCCTTCTGACCGGTTCTTTTTGGGTTCTGTGCAGCGCCCTGGTGGTGGAGAAGCAGCCCGTCATGCAGAACCTTCCTCAACGGCCGCTGATCCTGAAGACCGGCGTTCGCTTCAAGGTCACCGTGAGGTGAGGCGGAGCGGCCGCCGCGGGCAGCGGCTTCCCTCAGGGTACTCGCACTGCCTGGGTCCAAACACTGTGACCTCTGACCTACAACCTGAGCCAAGATGGCCGCCCACATCCAGAGCTAGCAGAACTGGTGTTTGTGCTGCTGTCACTTTAAAACATAAATAAAAGTTTCCAGAGGTCAGACATTTTGAAATCAGACATTTTGTTTCATTTATGAAATCAAATAAAATAAGATCAAAACAAAACCAGCACAAATTAATTTTTGTGCAGCACAAACGTAGCAGAGTTTATTGACACCAAGTTTTGATTTTGTAAACATGGGGGCTGGTTGACCTTTGACCTCTGGACATTTAAAAAAACAGTCTATGAAATGATAGCGGCACAAACAAAAATCTTTGCAGCACAAATGTTTGACACCATTTTGCTTGGAGGTTCATCTTCTCTGTTTCAGTGGGATTTAATCATCAAAATGTTTTTACAGGAATTTTATTTTCAGCGTTTTATTTTTATTTTTCCTCAGGTTTTTGGTAAACCTTCCAGCTTTTAAGACTCTGATCAAAGTCAAACCTGTTTTTGACAAGTAAGAAAAAATCTTCAGTTAAAATCAGATATTTTCCCCTCAGCTTCTGTTTTTCCATAAAATATAATTTTTCTCATTTAAATCAGGGACGTGGAGGAAGTGAAGACGATCAGCGGGTAAGAAGACGAGACAAACAGAACAACTGATTAACAAAATAAATGTCTTCTTTTTTGTTTTTGTTATTTTTTTATTATTTTAATAATTGAATTTAAAAAAATTAAACAATGTCTAAATCTTGTTTTACTATTTTTTAATAAATATTTATATATAATATTTTAGGCAAGGTAAATTTATTTATATAGCACATTTTCAGCAACAAGACAATTCAAAGTGCTTTACATGAGTTAAAAGGAAATGCAAACAAAATAACAAACCAAAGAAAAGAAAAAGAAGAAAAAAAAGCAAAATGACTAATCTAAATCCTTTTCTGGTGTAAAGTGAGTAGCTACAGTTTCTAAAAAGTAGTAATAGAAAAGTAATTAAGCAGTGACTATTCCTGTTAAGTATTTCTGGATTCTAGGTTCGTAGTTATTCTAATTCTAATTCTGGGCTGTCTAATGTTGATCTAAATAGTGCGTACTCCACAATTTCTGATATTACTAATAAACTAAAATAATCCTTTTCTGGGTTAAATAGGGAGTACTCCACAGTTTCTAACAAACTAAAACACAAAAGAGGAAAGGAGACATTAGGGCAAATCGCAACATTCAGACAAAACAAAGGGCAAAACAGACATGAATGAAGCCACCTGATTTCATGGCGGGCCATGAAACCAGGTGGCTATGGCCCCTGGCAAAAGTCCGATAGAGGTATTGTTTATTGAGGCATGATGTCCTTGGGAGCGCTCAGCTCCACAGCTGGATGGATACAGGAGGGGGTGAGGAGGGAAGAGCATTATGTTTACATATCTTAAAAGAGATTAGAAATATGCAGCCCTTCCAAGGCCACACGGGGGAAGCCAATTCATAAACAGAACTTCTTAGGTCGGCAAGATTATAAATTTCAATCTTCCCTAAAGTCTCTCCGATACATCTCAGTTCCCAATTATACAAATTAGTTTGGTCGTTCCACTGAACCGAAACTAGCAGCTTCTCCAAGATCGATTCCATCCGGATAGTGAGTTTTAGAGTCCTCAGCTGGGCTGTGACTCACATCCAACTTGCGTCTCTGTCCACATCAACAGTCTGAGTGTTCGGCCAAGTCCGTCACAAATTTGTCGATAATCCAGGAATCCACAAGCTCCAAACAGCAGAAATCCTGTTATCATGAATAAATCCAGGGTGAATCCCGCCGGGTGTGTCCCTGCAGGACAAGAGGCTCTCTGCTGTGCCCAGACTTCTTGTCGAAAATTTGATCAATTGCATTGAGAGGTCGGTTGACCAGATCCATAATTTGTAGATTTGGATGATGCGCAAAGAAAGGCTCCAAAAATATAGAAAAAGAGAAAAACAGAGCAAGCAGGGCAGGGAGGGAGCCGAGGGAAAAAGCGTCTGCCTTCATCGAGAGCAAGAGAAAGCAAAAAAGAAAAAAAAAATTTGTTTTATTATTTTATATATTTAGGTAAAATATTTCAATAACAAAAAAGCCTTTTTATTTTCTTTGTTATAGTTTTCGTCAGTTTGATTTCTCGCGTGATGACGCCAAGGTTCTGGACGTGGATCTGTCCAGCGGCGCGCTGACGGCGGCGTACGAGCACATGGTGGGAAAACCTGATCAAACTATGATTACAAAGTATTGATCATCATTAATAAATCACTTTTGTAACTGTTTTTGTTTTCAGTCACTCAAAGAAAAAAAGTCCAGAGTTAAAGGTTCCTGTGAGGTGAAACGTTTTGAATTGTTTAACCAGGAAGCTAAAAACTTCATCAGGTGATTATTTTACTGTAAATATTTAAATATGTTGAATGTTTTGGGCCAATCAGAGCCAGCTGACGGTCACAGAGGAGCTCCACATCATCCGCTTCGTCACGCAGCTGCAGCACAACGGGGAGACGTTCCACATCCAGGTGACCAGTAAAACCAGTGAACTGGTTCTGGACCGGCTGACGGCCCTCTCCGGTTCTGGACCGGCTGACGGCCCTCTCCGGTTCTGGACCGCCTGACGACCCGCTCCGGTTCTGTTTGTCCACCAGGCCAGCTCCCTGCCCCTGGTGGTCGTCTCCAGCTCCAACCAGGTTCCCAGCGCCTGGGCCGCCATCATGTGGTCCAACATGGCGTCCGGCGCCGACTCGGAGGTGAGTACAAAACCAGGACCAGGACCGGCCTCTGCCGGACCGGACGGGGCTGAAGTTCTGCTCTGTGTGGACAGAACCTGTCGCTGTTTCTGGACCCGCCGGGCCTGACCTGGCAGCAGCTGGCGCCACTCCTCAGCTGGCAGTTCCTGTCGGTTGGGCAGCGGCCACTGGACCAGGACCAGCTGTCCATGCTGCAGGCCAAGATCATGGGTGGGTCCAACAGAACCAGAACCTCCCACTTCCTCCATGTTTCTGCTCCCATACATGTAGTTGATTAGATTAGCTTAGCCTCCATGCTAAGCTAACTAGCCTGATTCATGTAAATGTCTAGTTTAAATGTTAAACTGATTACATTGACGCTGCGTGTTTCTGATTTGATCCAGGTGATCCTGGTGATCCTGATGGTCTGATTCACTGGAACAAGTTTTCCAAGGTGAGGCTCAGGACCCGTTCTAGTGCAGCGGGGTCCAAAGTGTGGGTTGGGGGCCTTTTGGGGCCAACATGGCACAAAGTTGGTTCATTAACTCAGGATGTTGATCCGGAGTCCTGCTGTAATGAATGACGCCCTGAAAAAAGTCTTCTAAAAATGTAGATAAATGAAGTTTCATGTTTTTACTGATTTTATCGCTGGATGTTTCTGACTTCCTGTTTCCCAGGATGAGAGCGTGTGGATCTGGATCGATGGGATTCTGGATCTGATCAAGAAGTTTGTGTGGGAGCTGTGGCGGGACGGGTAAGTCGGGTCGGGTCGGGTTAGCGGGCCTCCTGCTTCTCTCCTCCTTCACCATGTCTGGATGTTTTCTACTCTCCAGATGCATCATGGGATTTGTTAGTAAGGAGAGAACGCGCTCCCTGCTGCGGGAGAAACCGGTCGGGACGTTTCTGATCCGATTCAGTGAGAGCATCCTGGACGGCGCCATCACCTTCAGCTGGGTGGAGCAGTCCGCCGGAGGTCAGTTTCACACAGACCTAAATGAGACCAACAGAACCCGAACAGAACCAGAGGACTGATCTAACCCGCTCTGCAGGGAAACGCATCCACGCCGTGGAGCCGTACACCAAGAAGGAGCTGTCGGTTCTGTCTCTGCCCAACGCCATCTACAACTACACCCTGACCATGTCGGGGCGGAGCCACAACCCGCTGGTCTACCTGTACCCCGACACCCCCAAAGACGCCGCGTTTGCACGCTACAGAGTGGCAGGTACCGAGCGGCGCCATCGGGCCGTGTTCACGTCTGGAGACGGTTCTGACGTGTGTGGATAAAAAATGAACAGCAGTAATTTGGCCCGTTTGGTCTGCCTTAAGAGTGAAAATGGAGGCTAATTTTTCAGTTGTTCATGTTGGTTTCAAGCTAAATATTTCCTACATAATTGACTTGCTAACTAAATATTTAGTTAACAAGCTAAATATTTAACTTTAAATTAATATTCACTTATTTAACACTATATTTAGTTAGTAAGCTAAATATTGAACTCAAAGATAATATTTAGTTAGCCAGGTAGCTTGCTAGTTAGTTAGCTCTGAGCCTTAGCCATCAAGCTAAATTCTTAGTTTCAAACAGCAACATTTATGAATAACATGTTGAAAATGTAACTTTTATAACTTTTTCTTTATTTTCTAAATAGCCCAGATTGCTATGTATAAATTTTGTGACTTTTAAAATGAAAGAAACTATTCACACCCTTCAGTTTTACCAATTCTAAAACTTTGGACACAAAATATCCTATTATGACAAAATGAAAATGTATTTTTAAACAATGTTTTATGTTTAAACGTAACATTTAAACTGAGTGCTTTCATAAGTATTTACACCATTTTCTGTGATGCTAAAGGATCTTCAACAAAATGTTGAGCCAAGGGTGTGAAGATCAATATTTACAAAAATGTTTAAAAGCCAGTTTTCTTGTTGTCTTGGTGGGGAAGTTTGTTTAAAAGCTCAAACTAAAATCAGTTTTAGAGTCAGAGCTGTGTAAAGTTTCACCCTGTTGGTGGCGCTGTTTCTGCAGAGCCGTCTCCTCCCAGCAAGAAGACAAAGGACTACATCTCCACGAAGATCATTTTGGTCGCCATGTAAGTTTCTGCTGAACTGAAACTCTTTGCTAGTTCAACTTCAGGAAGCAAACAGGAAGTAAACGTGTCGTTCCCCTCAGTGACCCCACGCCACCGCCGTCTCCGCCCATGCCGGCGATTGACATGGACCTTGACGGCCTTGAGGACCTTGACGGCCTTGAGGTGGGTTGGAGGCTGCTTCCTGTCTCATGACTTCTTTATGGCAGCTGATTAATATGAATGGTTTTTGTTGCTCAGGAGATGCCCATGATCGACATTCTCCAAGATTTATTTTCGGACCTGCCTGACCTGTCGCATCTTCCTCTGGAAAGCTGCAGTGAGCCTGGTTTCTTCAATCAATTCATCATCAGTCAGTGATCAGAAAAAGTTCATGAACATCAATTGGATTATTGTGTACATAGTAAAGATAAAAAATGCAAGTTTGTCTTAAGAGGGAAATCTTTCCTCCATGGTTTCAGGCTGAAATATAAATACACTTTTCAGTTTTTACCTCATTGTGTTTTTTAAAAAAATGCTTTAATAAAGCTGTAAATATCCAAACATAATGGAACAGAATTTATGTATTGTCACTGTACAATGAGATTGAAGTTAACTCCAACAGTGAATGTGATCAACACATGGTGAATGTGAAAACCTTGCATTTTATTCACTGGCATAAGATTAAAGGTGCCAATCTGTTTCCATAGAAACAAATTTATTACTTTTATCAGACATGATTTATGCTGCAGAAATATGTCTGAAACTATAAACTATTAATTTAATGCCTCTTTGTAAATACAGCAAAACAGGAGTATGAACACGATTGATATTCCTGTATTACTAAGAATGTGATGAGATGTACTTTTGCACCATCTAGTGGTTGGAGTGTGAACTGCACCCGATTTATTTATCAACATGGTTGAAATTAGTGCTTTAGCATTAGCTTTCACCAAACACCAGGTGTTAATACATCTTTCCCACAAGAACCGCCATCTTGGTAGGCTGTATATCCCCTGCAGCTTGCAGATAAAAGCTATATTAGCTAAGCTAATTTTGCTTGTTTGGGAGTAGGTACTACAGTAAATATCACTGATGGCAACTCTATAGCAACTGTTATGAGAGTTAGTGATGGATACCTACCAAGATGGCTGTCGGCTACAAAGTTCTCGGAAGTGTGACGTCACATGAGAGTTATGTATATTGCTTTAGCATTAGCTTATGCTAAATACCATGGTGTTACAGCCCATTAGCATTGATGTTTTTATGTCGCCATGAATCTTCAGCTCTGACCTTTGACCTCTCTGTGTTCTCAGTCTATCCGTACATACCCTAAATATTATTTTTACAAACAGATGCATATAAACTACGACAGCTTAAAGATGTATTTCTGCCAAAAAACTAAAAAGTTTGGAACTTAATCGAATAATTTTTTCTAGAAAGAAAATCAGGAATTTTTAAAATTAAAAAACACAAAAATATTTGCATGTGCAAATTTTTTGAGTTTCAAAAGTTGAACATTTTTGATTTCTGAAATTCCAAGTTTTTATCTAGAAAATATTTGAGATTAATGTAAAAACATGTTTTTTCTTTCTAATTTCCAACTTTTGGAGCCTGAAATTTCCTTGTTTTTTCTACAAAATTTCAACGTTTTGGCAGAAATTTCCAGATTTTTGTTCTCTCATCATGGGCCTGTGACGGCCCTTGATGAGAGAATATGATTAGATTTTTTCCGACCTGTCATTAAAATTGACTGAAAACAACAAAAAACTAGCGCCACCTTTGGTCTGGAGTCAGAATGCAACCAAAAAGAAAAAACTTTATTGTAAATTGAATAAATTACACAAACATGAGTCTCAAAGTCTTTGTGCACCGACGATGCCGTCGTCATAAAATACATTCAGGATACAATCATCTGATGTCAGAGGAGCCGCACGACGTCTGCGGCCGTCAGCCAATCAGAGAACAGATACCTGGAACAATTAACACCAAAGATTTCACACAAACTCACATAAGCAGAACCTGGTTTCTATGACAACGCAGAAGTGCCGTGGTAGGTAGACAAAAGGAGTAAATGCCCACCAGAAAAATGTGAGATTTTTCTCATAAACTTTCTAGAAAAAATTCTGAGTTTGAAAAGTCAAAACATAGAAAAATAAAATAAATTTTTACTCACATTTTCTGGAAAAAGATTTCTGAAAATGTTTGACTTGGAAATTTTCTGAATTTCAAACTGAAAATCTTAGACTTCTCAAGTTCAGAAATTTCTTTGTGTTTCTGCATTTCTAAGTGTCAAAATTTCCGAGATTTTATCAAGCAATTTTTTTCTAGCAAATTTCAGATTTTTCAAGCTCAGAATTCTTCCTGTTTTTCAAGAAAATTTGAGATAAAAATTTCTGAGATTTTTTTCCAATATTTTTTGACTATTCAAACTCAGAAATGTCCGTGTTTGGTTTACTAGAAATTTTCTGAGATCAATCTCAGAGTTGTTTGGCTGAAATGTGCTCATCTCTTTGTTTTCCATCTGGCCCTGATGCTGTCGTAGGTTTCTGGTTCCCATCCCTGACTTGATATATTCATATTCATATAAATATGTGTAAATATACTGTAAACACTGGATTACAGACGCTGCATGAAGCTCACACACATTACACCAGGATACAGGCGGAAACACAAAGCAAAGCCACTGAAGCGGGTTTTCTCCGGAGGATCCGGCGGTTCTACAGGAGGCTGTCCAGGTTCTTCTCGTTGCTCGTCTTGTCAGAACCGTCAGCCGGGTTGTAGTTCTCCTGGTACTGCTGCAGGGCGGCGACCACGTCGTGATGGCCGAACTGCACGGCTTCATCCAGCGGCGTGTTGCCCCACCTGGCCGGAGGACAGGCTGGACTCAGAACCAGGCCGGACCGAATAATGGACCTGCTGGGCGGAACTCACCTGTCTTTAGGGACCGGGTTCACCTTGCAGGCGTCCAGCAGGAAGCGGACCACCTCCAGGTGTCCTGAAGGCAGACAGAGACGCTAACTGGTTCTGCTGGGTAACTGAACGACAATATGGCTGACAGATTTATTTAGTTTTGTTTCAAATATGTAAAATCCTGCCAAACTGGTGGAGTGACCATTCCTGTTTTACAATTTTCACTCCATGTCTTTTTTTTATTTTTAAGCAAATTTTGAGGCATGATGGAGAAACCTGAAAGTGACTCAGCAGGTTGTTACTAGGCAACCAAAGAATGACCGAGTTGCTAGGTAACCAAAGAGCAGGTGAGTTGATGCCACCCAATTTAGCTTAGCTAGCTGTGAGAGGTTGCACGGCTAAAGCCTTTCCTCTGCCTACATCTCCCAGAATACTGTGCGGTCCTGGCTCAGACTTAAGTGAATGTTCTATCAGACATGAAACTTTAGATCTTTTGAAGGTTCTGGTTCCGGTTTACCTTCAGCTGCTGCGACATGGAGCGCCGTCCTGGAGTCGTAGTCCCTCTGCTCCATGTCCATGGAGGACAGGGCGAACCTGAAACACACACAAACACACGTGCACGTGTCTTCAGCCGGTTTTCTGGTCCCGTCAGACCAGAACCTGTCACAGGTCTGGGTTCTGAACTGAACCGTGTCAGCCGGATGTATCCAATCAGAACCAGTTTGGATTGGAGGTCATCATCCTCACTGTTAAGTTTCCTCAGCTTTGCTGTTTGAGGTGAAATTGGATCATGTAGACCAGCAGGAACGATCCCAGATCCACACAAAACTGGTTATTGGACATTTAAAGAAAAGATAATCTGAAATAAATCTTTTTTAAGATTTATTTTTAATATAATCTTCATTGCTCTGAAAAGTTTATGTGAACTTCTGACTGGACCTGCAGCTTATCGTCAAATACTGCTTAGCAAGCTTAGAGCTAAATAGCTAATATGCTAACACACTTGCCAATAAACAGAAGTGGACTACCAAAATAAAAACATATGTGAATGTGAAAATGTGAAGCTGATCTTTATAACTCAGCCTCTGTCCTCTTCTGCTCTGCAGTGAGAGGTTTGACTGACAGACCCACCAGGTCAGGTCTGAACCTTTACAGTTAACAATATTCACCCACTGTGGAAACTCAGTGGCTTTCTTTCTATATTTACCAACATTTCAGACAAAAAAATTCATATCAGCCAAAACCAAAATCAGCAGGTCAGGCTTTTTAAATATCGGTAACCAGGGATCGTCCAGAAAACTGCAATCGGTGCAGCGCTACACACATTCATGACATTCTGTGATTAAATTAATTTCTCTTGAGTGTTATTCCAATAGCTAAAAATGTAATTTATACCAGGTGAGTTTTATTTTGGTAGTCCACTTCTGCTTGTTGGCAAGCAAGTGCAAATTCACATTT
>NW_006800557.1:201431-203207 GCF_000485575.1 Poecilia formosa | reverse complement strand
AGTGAAAATCTGAGCATGTAGATAGATGTTATCATATCTGGATTGATATGTTTATTATAGGAGCGTTACTGTTTTTCTCCGCAGTCATTTTAACTGAGTAACATTTCATCTCATCTGTGACACAACTAGGACATTCTTTGTGCTGCACTACGTTTTAATGCCAACAGGATCGTTTTCAGAATCGTTACTGGCGCTGCTGATCCGTTACTGTACAGCAGAGGCGCTGATGAGACGTGAGTCACTAATGAACCGAGGTTCTCCTTAGCACAGTGGTGTGTGTCTCCTCCTGTCACTTGGGGTAACGGCTTCAATCCCCGGCTGGTGTTCTTCATTACAGATATAGATCTGTTTCTCTGGTATGTTATTGGTGTCAAGCACTAAAAGCAACATTTTAGGTAAATGTCAAACAACCAAAGTTTTTTAAACAAGAGCCCTCCCGACCAGGCGCAGAGCTATAAGGGGGACTGGGGGTGTGGCTGGCCCCAGGTCCGGGGCCCAGGTCTGGAGGTGCGGTTTCAAGTCACTTAAATGTCTGATTGAAGATGGAGAAAGTGCGCCCTCACCTGTTGAGAAAGGTCTATTTCATGTTAAAGTTACTTTCCCTCAATGGAATATATTCTAGCGACCAATAAAGTATTTTGAGTGAAAACCATAACCGTTTCACTCACGGTTTTCCCCCGTCAACAGTTTCTCAAAGCGCAGGCGATAAACGTCAGGGGCCTGGTGATTTGTTAGGGGCCCGGTAATTGGCCCCGCCCCCCGGCCCGACGCTGACTTGCTCCGCTAGTGCTCCCGACTGTAGATCATTGTGACTTGAACGTTTTGACACTTCAAGGGTTATTTATTCATATATTTTTGAGAATGCATACAGTAGATATTGAGATTTTGCTCAGACAAATAAAACGATCCTCCTTTTTTTGGGACCTTTAAGTGCAGCGTTAGTAACCACTAAATCACACTCACACATTGACTTGGTCTCTGCTAATTCTTGCTATTTTACATTTTTGCTAAATATGTTTTGATATTCTCGTCATTCAGTCATTATAATTTCTGATTCCACTGGTGAGAAACGGGAACTTCTGGGATTCTTTTTTTTCTCCCGTTGCCAACAATGAACCGGATTTTCTATGTTCCACTGATGAGAGAACGCAAAACTCAGAGCTAACTTGACTGAGGATTGTAAAGTAGGTTAGGCTCAAGGATCAGAAGTGATCAGAAAATCAGGACCAGCCACTGCTTCAGTTTCTTCCAGTTATATTTTTTATTCAGTCATTTCTCAGACTTCCCTCCCAGCATTTAAAAACTCACTGTTTTTATACAAACTTGGCACCACGCCTGTGCTTGATTGGACACAGCCACCAAGGAACAGGTCAAACAAACAAAATCTAAACAAAGAAACACCAAAACTACAAATCAATTTACAAACTCCTACATAATGAAATTAGATGCAAAATAAGTTACATAATCCAAGATAACTCAAGATTATTTTTAAAGAAAACCAAACAAAGCAATACACAAAAGAAAAACCCTCTAATTGGTAGAACCCAATAAGGTAAGCACTGACATCATCCAGCCACTTAATCAGGAAGTACTGGGTCGGCCCCTCCCACACTCCTGCAGATCTACATGGACAAATGATGGTGAGTACAAAGAAAAAATAAATACACCTTGAAACAAATTCAACCCACAATCCAGAAATAATAACCAACCTAAACATAGATAGATCCTGCAACATAATGCTAACACAAACAAACCCGGGATAGTAAGTAAAGCAAA
>NW_006800557.1:199130-200593 GCF_000485575.1 Poecilia formosa | reverse complement strand
CATTTAAACAGTGAAAAGCTGCAGCTCTCCCTCCACTGGACAGAGAAACGATGAGAGCATAGAGAAGAAGACAGACAGAAAATATAGTGCAACTTTTTCTTAACTAAAATAGTGACATTAAAAATAAAGAACAGCATAAGCATTATTAAAATTTACACTTAATAACAGACATTTTTATAAAACTTACTTCTTCAGTAAATTGATGTTCTACTCTTGATGCTCGTCTGAAAACTGTCCCAACTAAACTGTTTGTACCTAAACAGTAGCTGAATATGACAGTTTCATCATTTAAATATTCAAAACAGGGAAGAAACATTTTTCACAAAAAAGTCATTCATAAACCATAAAGAGGAAAGAACATATTAATAAGATGAGTTGACCTGTACATCCTGGAACATGATTTAATTAACAGGGTAACTGTCTTTTTCCAGAATCGTGTGATAAGGACACATGTTGTATTGCAGTTTTTAGTTTGTAGCCTCTGGTTTCTATTTGCCTTTCAAATAAAGTTTGTTACAGATATCTTTCAGAACAAACTGATGAAAGCATGAGAAAAGCAGCTCCACTATAAAGCTGCTCTTTGCACAGCAGGTTTGAATTTAACATCAGGTGTTTTTAACAGGAAGTCCTGGGAAAACTGACCTGGTTTTATAAAACCAGTTTAGTTTCATGTTAAATTTAGCTTAGCTGTTAATTAATCAGTTCATTCAGAGTGTTAGTTTCTCCCCACTGAGTGATTAATACAATTATTTTGGACTTATTGTACATCTTTGCTAAATAAACTTTTGTTTATTGATTTTTAAGAGCATAGGATTGTATGCTTTAGAGTTAAAGTGTCTTTTGATGTTTTGTGAAACAAAAAGTGCACAAATATAAAACATGTGTACTGAAAGCAAAAGGATTGAGGACAAATTTATTTATTTGATGTCAACCAGAAAGTTGTTTCCTCTTCTTATAGTAATGGTAGATGCTGCTACACCAGAGGACAAAAGAAAGATTTTCTGAAAATCTTCAACAATTCTTGTAGATTATTATTCTACTTTCTGTTGTATTGTATTAATTGCATTGTAAAATCATTCAACCAGGCTGTTCCCTTCCTACATATTTCTGCTGGATTCTCATCTCCTCTCACTGATCCATCAGGGCTTTCACTCATTAAAGAGGATTTCCCTGGTAAAATATCAACCAATCAGCAAACAGAAGAAGAATGGGAATGATGACGTTGATTTTATGAGCTGTCTTAGAACAGCTCATAATTTTACAACCAGAGGGTTTGAACAAAGTCAATCAGTTCAGTCTGTTCCCTTGTTTGAATCAGTTTGTCTCTCTTCACAGTAGAGGATGGTCGTTTCCAGCACAATTTCTGGTAAGATTTATAGCATCAAACTGGTCAAACGTTAGCTATTGGGTAAAATTTAAAACTTCAGCAGAGGCCACGCCTCCAGGAAGCAATTGTTTCTCCA
>NW_006800557.1:186727-198916 GCF_000485575.1 Poecilia formosa | reverse complement strand
GGTTGGTACAGCAATAACAGATCTTTAATGTATTGTGGTGCTAAACCGTTCAGTGATTTATAAACTAACAACAGTATTTTAAAGTCTATTCTTTGAGCTACAGGGAGCCAATGTAGAGACTTTAAAACTGGTGTTATGTGCTCCATCTTCCTGGTTTTAGTGAGAACACGAGCAGCAGCGTTCCGGATCAGCTGCAGCTGTTTGACTGATTTATTAGTCAGACTTGTGAAGACGCTGTTGCAGTAATCAATAAAAAGATAAACGCATGGATGAGTTTCTCTAGATCGTGCTGAGACATTAGTCCTCTAATCCTGGAGATGTTCTTCAGGTGATAGAAGGCTGACTTTGTGACTGTCTTCATGTGGCTCTGAAGGTTCAGGTCAGAGTCCATCACTACTCCCAGGTTTCGGGCCTGATCGCTGGTTTTCAGTTGTAATAACTGAAGCTGTGCATTGATTCGAGTTCGCTCCTCTTTAGGTCCAAAGATAATAACTTGAGTTTTGTTTCTGTATGTGGATGTGTTTTTGGCACATCCATACATTTATCTGACCAATCCAAGATTCCTTCATATCTCCAGATGACATGTTGATGAGTCTCTTCATGTGCTTCATGTTAGTCACTGTGACCAGGTCAGTGTGATTCTCTCTGCTGTACTGTTGAGCTTCAGTCCAGTTCTTATTCTCATTAATGTAGAGAAACTGATAGAGCTGACAGTCCATGAAGCAACACTGACCTCAAAATACTAATCAGTGATAATATCTCCACCAGTATTCGCAGCAGCATTAAAAACTTAGTAGGAAAACTTTTTTTTCTTGTGTTTTTAAAATAAAATCAGGCAAATGTATTCTTAATCCATCTCAATCTGTGATGTCACAGAACAGAGTGAATGTAAAGTTTCAGATCAACTTACCCATCAGGAAGAGCAGAATCAGACTCCACTGCACCTTTGCTTCCTGGTGGATTGTTTTCCTTCTGTGATCTGTCTCTGTTGGATGAAACATTTCATATCAAGGGTTAAATAAACTTTCTCCCCCCACCCCAATCCCCAAATACATTTTCCTACATAATATGTAGTCATGTTACTGACATGAAATATGGACTACATTTGAATATTCAAACCAGTATAAGGGGTTTTTATTAAAACTGTTTATGAAACTTGCAGAGGAATTTAAAATGTCTGCTTTTCTCTGCTTTGCATGTTACTGGCAATGACAGGCCGAAAATGGTCTAATGTTCCCGTAAAGAGCCTCCCAAAAAACGGCAGACATGCAAATGGTGTTCTGACATAAAATTTAATCCTGTGGATTAAAACTGCAGTAACTTTACAAAGATATGCTTTGTCCATATTTATTCAAACTATCATATGTCGTGACAGGATGGTATGAGAGAAATAATATGTGAAAAAAATTAAGTTCCTCCACCTCCTGCCAGTGCTGCTTTTGTGGTCTGCAAAAATGCACTGAACCAGGTCAAAAACAACCAATCAGAGCCAGGAGGAGGGTCTTAGTGCTGCCAATCAACCTCATGTGGTGGAAAAACAACTTACCATTACAGGATATCTGTTTATCCGCTATCATCAGTGGCTATGATAACTAGCCTTAGCATAGGTGGCAGGCTACGTTGTGGTGAACCAGAGTTAGTTTAACCTGTTGGTCTCAGGTTGTCATTCACAATACAGGGGTGTCAAACTCCAGTCCTCAAGGGCCGCTGTCCTGCAGTGTTTAGATGTGCCACAGGTAAAAAACAGTGGAATGAAATGGCTTAATTACCTCCTCCCTGTGTAGATCGGTTCTCCTGAGCCTTGCTAATGACCTAATTATTCTTTTCAGGTGTGGTGCAGCAGAGGCACATCTAAAAGTTGCAGGACAGAGGCCCTTGAGGACTGGAGTTTGACACCTCTGTCACGAGAGGACCCAAATTTGGGTCCTCTCGTGACGGACAGGTTAACAAAGAGAAAGAGGGAGAGCATGAGTGTGATTGACAGCGCTAAGATCCTCCCCCTTGCTCTGATTGGTTGCTTCTGTCCCTCTCTCTCACTCTGACTCTCTGCTTTCTTTGGTTCATTTACAGCTTTGTTAAATAAGTTTCTGTTTATTGATTTTTAAGAGCGTTTAGGATTGTTTGCTGTAGAGTTGAAGAGTCTTTTGATGTTTTGTGAGACAAATAGTGTTCAAACATAAAACATATGTAGTGAAAGCAAAAGGGTGCAGGGCAAGTTAATTTCCTTGATGTCAATCAAGAAGTTGTTTCCTCTTCTTATAGTAAGACAGTGTTTCTCAATTATTTTCCATCATGCCCCCCTGAGGGATCATCATTTTTTCACGCCCTCCCCAGCGCCCTTCCCCCTTCAGAATTGAAATACTATTGTGAATCTGATAATATAATCTATCTATACAAACCACTGACTCTAGCATTGTATGGCCTCATTATCAAAACTGCTGTTTTATTGTTTTATTGTTCTAAGTCTCAACATAATTTCCAAAATCAGTTTATTAAGCCAATCAATAAAATTTAAGCAAGACTAATCAGTTTGAAAGAGAAAAAGTGCAAATGATTCACTGGGATTTTTAGACTTAACACAGTTCTAAACTGTAAGCATTTGTTACTTCAGCTTTTTCAGTTTAGTTTTTCATAAGGTCTCAACATAATTTGATAAATACATTTATTTATTGGTTTTTTCACATAAACATTATTGTGGAAACAATTGCAGCAATATTGTTTATATTTCAGCTTGTTTGGGGAGGATGCTGGTTGGTGAGTGTGGTAGAGTTCTCAAACACTCGCATCATCATTCCAAAGATGAAGGAAAACTCTGTGATGTCACAGCTAGAGTCATGCTTGTGGTATCATCAGGAAAAAGTGTGAGTCACAACAAACCCCAAGCAGTTCTAGATCTGAACCGCACAGCATTCTGGGAGATCTAGGCGCAGGAGAGGCATTAGCAACTCTGCCTCATACTCTCTTTGGTTACCTAGCAACTTAGTCATTCCAAGGCAATTCTGGAACAAAAACCGCACAGCATTCTGGGAGATGTATGCAGAGGGAAGGCTTTAGCAGCTCTACCTATCTCTTTGGTTACCTAGCAACAGTTTCATGTTTGAAACTTTAAAGTTAATATCAGGTGATTTTAACAGGAAATCCGGGTGACGCAATACCTTTTTTTAATCCACAGTTTCGTTTAATTTTATTTTAGACAATTTTTTTCTTCATTTGTTAATTTAATTTATTTTCTCCTCATTAATAGATCATTACAGTTATTTGTTTCATCCACAGAACAGCTGGAACCAGCTTTTCAAATATCATAGTTTGGATATATGATACATATTTGCTAAGTAAGCTTTTTTTTGTTAAGGAAAAGCTCTTAGGATTCTATGCTATTGAGATGAAGAGTTTTCTCATGTGTTGTGAGAGGAAAAGTGTACAACAAAATAAAACATGTGTACTGGAAGCAAAAGGATTCAGGGCAAATTAATTTCCTTGATGTCAACCAGGAAGTTGTTTTTTCTTCTTATAATAAAGGTAGATGCTGCTACACCAGGGGACACACTAAAGGTTTTCAAAACACCTTCAACAATGCTTATAAATTTATATTCTACTTCCTGTTTTGTTGTGTTGATTGCAACATAAAGCATTTTTGCTCTGTATGAATTATGGTTTCAACCTTAAATTTATATTTCAAAAATTTTACAAAGCCAAACAGCAAAAAACATAAACAGAAACTTTCCGTAAGAAGGTCAGAAATAAAAAAAATACATCCAAACTATTTGGAATATTTCTGAGTTAATATCATGGGGTAATAAGTCATCTGACAGTTTTGATTGTGTCTCTTTTGTGTTGACAGTCTGAATGATGTTTTAATGTGCAGTTCCATCTCAGCCTTACACAAACAGACATAAACATGCAGTGAATAAATCGATTTTCAATCGATTTTTTGCACATAGGAGTTAATAATAAACACGTTTTCACCGAGGTTCTTCATTTGAAATTTGAAATTGGCATTTGTGACCATATACAAAATAGACCAACAAATATTGCAGTAAGCAGTAATTTTCCTCCCATGTCCACTAGAGGGCTCTGCATCCCGTCGCCCATTGTGTGTAAGATAAAAACTCTGTCCATCCAATCAGAGGGCAGAAAACCTCAGCGTCACAGTGGGCCTTCTAGAAGGCCCTATCAGGTGAATCTGTGAGCTGATTGGTTAAAAGGACAGCTCCACTGCTGTGTTTTACTTAACTTAGGCCTGCTCTTCCAGTTAATTAATTGTTTAAAGCTCTTTGAACTCTTCAGTTTTCTGTACTTGTGGAAAATGGGGTGAGTGAAAAGAACTATCAACTCTAATATTTCAATAAATAACAAAAAAAAAAAAAAAAATCCACACAGCATTCCACCATGCTCATTTTTTCCACTGGTAATCCTTTATATTAAAAGTTGGGTTTAGTTTCTCCGTTGTAGAGGTCTGAACAACCACTAGATGGTGCTAGAAAACCTACATGTCCCATCAACAGTCCCTTTTTACTGTTTCAGAACAAGATCGCAACTTCATCCAGAGGCAAAACAGTTTCATAAACGTCAGTTTAACATAGTATTATGGCTAAATATAAAATTCTATCTTGACTCAACATAAGTCAGTGGTTTTCAATTCGTCTGAACCAAATTTTTTATATGAATCTACTCAATGATTTTGGTAGGTAAAATCAATCATATACCCAAAACTAGTAAGACATTTTCATTCACAGTTACAGGAATATTAATGAATGAAATCCAACCTACATTTATAGTATTATTTGCTAGTTATATGTTTATATATATGTTGTCTAAAATGTCATCTTCAGCNTCATTCACAGTTACAGGAATATTAATGAATGAAATCCAACCTACATTTATAGTATTATTTGCTAGTTATATGTTTATATATACGTCGTCTAAAATGTCATCTTCAGCAAAAAAAAAAAAAAAAAAAAGAGAAAACTTCATGGTATAATAGTTTATTCAAAAACCCCAAAACCAAATCTGATAAAATTTCTGACAATGTATAACATAAACAATACTTGATCGACACAAAGTAAAGTTATAAAGGTTCTTTATTCATCAAAGAAAATCCCCTTCTGTAAAAACATGCTTGAGATTAAGGAAGATTTAATTGTGTCTCCACAATTTTAAACAAATTTGAACACTAAACCTCTAAATAGAAAAACAACTAGTAACATAAAATTACAAATGTAAGAATGATAACCAACATAATTCTAACACAGACCAATCCAGACAAAAATAGTCGATGTGTTCTTGACTTTCTCCTGGATCCATCTGTGGTCAGCCATGTTGGTGATGATGACCAGGTCATGGTGGTGACCTCTGCAGTCGGTCAAGGCGTCCTCCCAGGTTTTATTTTCTTTGATCAGGATCACTTCATCTACCTGACTTTGCTGCCATCTGCTGGCCAAACCTTACTTCTGTCATTTCTCTAATATCAAATGAGTCAAATAGTTTCAATTTTAACTGCTGCTGGAAGACTGTCATACATTTAATCCAGGTTGTTATAGTTAAACCTAAACAGATGTAGGTTTAAGGAATATTTAAAGTGTATTAACATGTTTTTTTTTCTTCTACACACTGGAAGTAATATAAACATCTTGGATGTTGCCCAGTCAAAGTTCCAACTTTAATAGGAGATGTAAAAATAACCAAAGATAAATCATTAAGATACTAGTAAAAACATTAACAATGCTGGTCCACAATTATTAGAAAGTTTAGATTGATGTATTTAAAATAAAGATCGCTCCATTGATTTCTGGGAAGCATGTCAATAATTTATGAAAGGCATTTAAAAAAAAAATACTGTTTCAAAATCAAACTTTATTGGTAGTGCACTTTCACACAGTCAGATGTAATACAAAATGCTTTAGACAGATCTTAAAAAGAAAAATAGGCGTGTAACTGCTATACACACAATACAATGATTAAAGTAGAGTTTTTGGGAAAACAAGTCATTATCTATGACAAAAGAATTAGGAATTAAATGTAAGAGAAATCAATCAATGAAGATGAGGAACTGTGAGAACACAATGAAGTAGACTAGCAAGTAAACACAAGATATTTATGGAGTATAAAAAGGATTTATGTAGGATTGGCGCAACTTTGCTGGAGTGCTTTGCTCAGGGGAACATCAGCAAGTAGCAAGATGAACCTGGAATCGAACCCACAACTTCTGATTATAAGATGACTTGCTGGAAACAGCAACATGCCAAAACCACCCAACAGAACTCGTCCAGATCAATGGTAGCTTGAAAAGCACTGAAATATTAAAGTATAACTTCATAACATAAAAGTTGATGACATTGGTGTAAATCACATAACAGTATAAGAGATAATATATAACACAGTGGCATGTCGCATAACCACTAGAAAACCAAACACCACGTCAAGCTTTCTCTAAATAGATCAGCACCATTGAGAAAAAGATAGTCATTTCTCAATCGGGAAGTAAGATTAATTAAACCAACATCTAATATGAATCACACACCTAAGAAAAAAATAAAAACAAAAGAAAAGAGTAGATTTTACTTTTTAGAACAGATGAAATTCAGCATCTCATCATCATTTCTTTTGAACCACTGATGTTTTCCTCTCGTCTCCATGGCTCCAGACATGTCACAGTCGTCCATCTGTCCATCTAAAGCCCAGTTCTTATATCTGACCACCTCATCACTGACCCAGAACCAGAAATCCAGAGTGCAGGTGTAACGCAGACCCATCCAGACATGATCAGTCGATGCCTCCTTGACTTTCTCCTGGATCCATCTCTGATCATCCATGTTGGTGATGGTGACCAGGTCATGGTGGTGATCTCTGCAGTAGTTCAAGGCGTCCTCCCAGGTTTTATTTTCTTTGATCAGGATCACGTTATCTAAACAAAGAAGCCATGAATATGAACAAGTCTTCACAGCAAACCCAAAATGATGACACATACATCAAATGTTACAACCACGCAGATGTGACACCTATTTCAATTGATTTTCAAATCAAGTCATCTCCTCAGTGTTTTTTACCGTCGTAACAGATGAAGTGTTTCTTGGCCATACAGTTCTCATTCCTCCATCTGCCTTTATCATTAAACTTAAACATGGCACATTGTCCACTGTTGGGTTGTTGATTGTTGAAGCCTTTGTGCCAGTATCTGAAAGAGAAGCTGCTTCCATCGGACCACTTCCAGGCGTCTCTGAACAGACCGAAATGTATGTGTGTTTTGTTTCCCACAGAGTTCAAAACATTCGCCGATCTTGCATCCTGTATCTGCTTCGTTCCACTGATCATGTCTGTGTGATTCTCTCTGCAGTAAATCTGAGCTTTCTGCCAGGTCTTCTTGTCTTCAATCAAGTGGTATTTCTGGTTTCTATCAGTTTCTGTGGAGAAAAAAAACACATTTTAGGCTGAGAATATTTGAGGGAAGTTGATAACTTTGTCATACTTGCGATCAGAACTGCGTAAACAAATCGGTACCACTTTACAATAAAAAGTTCCCCTTACAGATGGATAATAAAAAATATATATAGATATGTTATCAATTCATCTGCAAGCACTTTATAAATCATTTACTAGGCATTGAGAGTGAGAAGGAGACTATATGCTAAACAATTACGTCTATGAATCCTTGTGTTTACACGGCAGTCTGAAAAGTTTAGTGTAACAATTTGTAAAGATCTATAGGTGAACAGAATTGGTTCATTATTTGGCAAGAAACAGGTAAATTTTGTCTCCTTTTCACCCTGAATTAATGTATAATAAACAGCTATTGATGATTTATAAACGGCTTAGAGAAGAATAAACATCTATGAACTAATTATCAGTCATCTATAAGGGGAGTGGTACCGCTGATACATCTCTCATGCAGATGGTTTTTTTCAATTACTTAGTTTATTTTCTGGGTTTTCTTATTACTCACCATCATAGCAGAGGAAAAATTCCACGTGATGACAAGATTCATCTGCCCATGTAAAACTTTTAAACAGAAATCCACAGTTCCCAGATATTTCATTCCTATGTTTGTCAGTCGGTTCTCCTGACATCCAGTTTGTCTCACTTACATCGAACTCCACCCCAGGCAGAGACCAGTACCATGTTCTGGTACCATGTGTTTGATAATGCAGACCAATCCAAGCTCGGTTTTTACTACCAGCTGAGATGTTGATGAGTCTCTTCATGTCCTTCATGTTAGTCACTGTGACCAGGTCAGTGTGTTTCTCTCTGCAGTACTGCTGAGCTTCAGTCCAGGTCTTATTCTCATTAATGTAGTGAAACTGATAGAGCTGATAGTCAATGAAGCAACATTCACCTATGGACATAAAATGTAATTCTGCATGTGTTACTAAAAACTAACACATCCACCAGGGTTTGTAGAATAACTTGGTTTAAAAAGGCTTTTCTTGCCATTATATTTTCTTTATGATGAAGTTGAATCTGTATTTTGACAGAAACCAGAGAGTCTAGTTGTGTTTCAGATCAACTTACCCATCAGGAAGAGCAGAATCAGACTCCACTGCATCTTTGCTGTCAGATGAATTATTTTCCTCCAGCAGTTTGTCTCTGCTGGATGAAGAACATTTAAACACTTCATATCAAGGTTTGACAAGCTGCAACAATGCGGAGAGAACAGAAAAGTCGAAGTCAGACAGGAAACAGAATATTTAAATATCAAGCACAGAAAGAAAGTTAAAACATGGACCTGGTTACCTTCCGTGTCTCGTCAAACCTCTGCTTGACGTTCTGATCGACGTTCCCGGGTTAAATGTCGACTTCTGATGAACAGCGATCACATAAGAGCGAGTCTGTCAGCATTTGAATGTTCAAACGGGAGGATGGGTCTGTTCTTTACAAAGACGATAATTCATGTTACATGTTATACAATAAATGACAGAAAATAAGGAGGGTGAGCTGAAGCAACTTATGTAAGGAAAAACAGATTGGATTTTTTTAGCATCAGATTAAAAAAAATAAGAATAAGAGATAATACTTTACATACTTTACAGAAAACGGCTTTTACCTCAGTTAGATATTTGCTTAAAATATAACTGTTTACCTCATTATCACCTGTTTTAAGTAAATACTGATATATTTACCCTGCTGCCTAATTTGGCTGAGCTGAACTCACTGTGCTGTTATCTGAGCTAAATTCTGACCTTTGACCTGAGGATGTTTAAAGGATGTTTTTATTACCTCAACACCTCTTTAAAATATTTTTGAATTATTTGAAATTCTTACACAAAGGAGTCAAATATGATTCTTCATAAATTCTCTTCAGCCTCCTCATCATCTTCAGTGCAAAAGCTGAATATCCTGCTTTTATTTTGAAAGCCGGGGGTCTGAGTTTGAACATGACCACAGCATTTTTTTCCAATTGGAGTCTCTGTCATTTGTCAGCTTTTTCTAAGAAACACTCAGGATCTCTATATGCAACATTTCAAAAGTGATTTTCCATGAATTATTCTACATATTGTATATTTCTTACAAGTAAACGATTCAGAAATCTCATGATCACATGGTCCCGTCTCTGTTGCCAGGCCTGATCTTGAGGTTTGTGTGTATTAAAACTGGTGCAAACAGGATTGCACACGCAAACCTAATCTATCATCTGGGACTGCATCTGCAAAAAGGGCAGTACAGCAGGCCTTTTGTGTGTCTGCCTTCGTGACAGTGCAAAACACTGTGAGGAGGATATGCAAATGTACTTACCAATGTGACTCATTATTGCATGGGAAATTTCAACTTCTTCCTGGTCCTCGCTTTTTATTTTGCATTTTTACAGAGCTCTTCTTGTTAGGTTTAGAAGAAGTTTGGTGTGAATTAAGTTTTGGTTAAGGTTATGGATAGGAACAGACTAGCAATGGTTGGTGTGAGTGAAAATGTCTGCATTAGGTATGAATGTAGTTCCTAAAATGAATGGAAGTCATTACAAAGTCCTGAGTTTTTATAGAAGTCCAAGGATGTGTCTGTGTGTGTGTGTGTGTGTGTGCGTGTGTGCGTGTGTGTCTCTTTGGTGTTAGAGGTGGTTTAGTTCTTCAGACAATAATCCTGTAGAGACGGACCGACTAGAAGAAGTACAGCTCACCAGAAATGTAAGTTATGGGTTTAATAAAAGGATACAAATCTACAAATATCTCACAATCTTAAGTGGGACAGATGGATCCAGTGAATTTGGAAATTTCATAATGAAATTGAATGAAAGGTTTTCTTAACAGTATTAGTGTAAGGGTGTGGACACGTATGCAGCAAATTCTTGGGCTTTTCTATCACATTCCCATCTTTCTGTTAAATTGTACAAAATAAAATCTCTCAACATGTGGAAAAGTTTTCAAATGATTTATTAAGATCTTATTGTTTTAAATCACAACAAAATTTTGTCAAGGGTGAGCAGATGTTAAAGTTTTAGATAGAAAATATAACATTTCAATAATAATAATAAAAAAAAACATTTCAAGATAAAATTATGTTCAGTCCTAAACAAATATCTAATCTAATATAATCTAATATAATCTAATATTCTTTTGAAGAGATAATTTCTTGGCGGAATTCAAATATGGTTTTTTGAATTTAATTAAAGCCACAATTGAAAAGAAGCACAAAGTGAAAAAAAACTGATAATAAAAAGAAGAGGAAGAATTATTAATTAGTACAGATGAAGTTAAATCTCTCACTGCCGTTTCTTTGGAACAACCGATGTTCTCCTCCTGCCTCCATGGCTCCAAACATGTTACAGTCATCCTTCTGTTCATTCCAGGTCCAGTTATCACAGACCCAGAACCAAACATTCATACTGGAGTTGAAACGCAGTCCAATCCAGACATAATCAGTCGATGCGTTCTTGACTTTCTCCTGAACCTGTTTTTCTTTGTCCATGTTGGTGATGGTGACCAGGTCATGGTGATGACCTCTGCAGTAGTACAAGGCTTCCTCCCAGGTTTTATTTTCTTTGATCAGGATCATTTTATCTGGCATGAAAATACATAAAATATAAGAAATAAAACAATGCTATTTCTTTATAAGTCTCCAATCAGAGCTGATGCAACAAAAAATGACTCTTATGAGTTAAACCACACGGACCTGATAGTAAAGTTTACACTTGAAAGACATTTAACTAAGACATTTAATGTGGTTAAATGTCTTGATTAAATGTTTTTTTTTTTTTTGAACACTCACCATGTGAATAACAGATGAAGGGTTTTCTTTCAGCACAGTTCTCATTCCTCCATATGCCTCCATAATAAAACACAGTTACGGCACATTGACCACTGTTAGGTTGATAGTAAAACTGTGGATACCAGGGTTCGAAAGAGATAGTGCTTCCATCTGACCATCTCCAGGTGTCACTAAACAGACCAATGTATATTGGTTCTCTCCTATACTTTATGTATCCAGATATATTCATCACATTTTCTGCGTCCTTTAGCTGCTTCGTTCCACTGATCAGGTCTGTGTGTTTCTCTCTGCAGTAACTCTGAGCTTCCTGCCAGGTCTTCCTCTCTTCAATCAGGTGATATTTATGGGTTGTGTTATTTTCTGTGGAGTGAACAGAGTTGATTAACTCTACATTACCTTTGAGAACTATCCTTAGAAAAAAGATTTAAAAAAAAAGCTTAATAGTTTTTCTTTAGTTTTTCCTACATTTTTAAAACATGAAACATAATTTCAAAAAAGAAATTATAAGCTAAAAGTGGTATTTCTTGCATGTGTCAAGTTATGTGACACATTCCAAAAAAGATGGAAAATGTAGATTAATTTTATTAGTTCAGGTCTTATAATAAAGTATATTAATATTTGATTAAAACAATTATTGCCCCATCAAATGTTTATGATAAAAAATATTATCAAACATTTATGTTTGATGGAAAAAAATGTTTTTAATCAAATATAATTATACTTTATTATAAGACCTGAACTAATAAAATTAATCTACATTTTCCATGTTTCCACACGTGTGTGTGTGTGTGTGTGTGTGTGTGTGTGTGCGCGCGCGCGCGCGTACAGTTGAAACCAGATGTTTACAAACACTACAGCTGTGTCCGAATTCAGGGTCTGCATCGTTCGAAGGACTGGTCTACGTAGGACGGGAATTATATTATGTCTATGGGGAATAAACTACCACCAGAAGAAAAACGTCTGTTTATTCTGACAGGTGTAGCCTTCACCAACTGTCCC